>NC_137065.1:35729163-35824163 GCF_032717465.1 Coenobita brevimanus
AGGTGAGGACTGAGGGAATGGGGATTTTAAGGGTACAGGGAGGGATGTGTAAGGATGGGGGAAAGGGAGTTTGAGGGAGCACGGACAGTGAGAGAGAGTTGGTTTAGAGAAAGGAAGTAAAAGGGTGTATCAATGGGGAAGAGAAAGTGTAAGATTGTGACGCAGTGTGAAGATACAAGGAAGTGTAGGGGTGAACTGAGGGGAAGTGTGAAGATATGAGAGGGTGTGTTATGATGGACGGGAGGTAATTGTGGGGGTGGGGGAAAGGAGAAGGTGAGGGGTGGGGAGACGGATAGGCAGCGACAGAGACGGTGAGGGGAGGAGGAGAGTGAGTGTGGGGAAGTTGAGTGTGAGTTGAATATAGGGAGAGTGTGGAGGGGAGTGTGAGAGCTAGAAAAACAGGTTCCGTCAGGGGCAATAATTTCTCAACACGTGATATATGTGGGTCAGAGAGAAGAGCGAGAGAAGAAAAAGAAGAAAGAAGAGAAGAAGAAGACGAAAGAAGAAGAAAAGAAAGAAGAGGATAAGAAGAAACGAAGAAAGAAAGAAGAGGAACAGAAGAAAAGGAGAAAGAAAAAAAGAAAAAAAGGGAAAGACGGAACAAAAAAAGAAAGTAAAATAAAAAGAAAGAAGAAAAGAAAAAAAAAGATAGAAAAAAGAAAGACAGAAAGAAAAATAGAAAGAAAAAATAAAGAAAAAAGAAAGAAAAGATGGAAAAAAGGAAGAAAAAGAAAGAAAAAAAATAACGAAAAATGAAGAGAAAAAGAAACAAAGAAAGGAAGAAGAAGAAGAAGGAGGAGGAGGAGGAGGAGGAGGAGGAGGAGGAGGAAGAGGAGGAGGAGGAGGAAGAGGAGGAGGAGGAGGAGGAAGAGGAGGAGGAGGAGTTTTTTGTGCTTTCTGCCGTCACTTACCTCTATACCCGTACGTCTTACGGAGATGATAGGGTACCTGTTGTTGTTCTAAAAAAAAAGAAAAGTTCACGTGCTGACACCCTGCCTAAGTAAACTCTTTTACCTTTCTTAGCTAACTTGCACATTTCCTTCTTGATGGAAGTTTTGCGTTCATTTAGCCTGGCCGGAAGAAGGGTGACCGTTCCTAACCCTTTTAACCATCCCCCAACTGCTTTAATATTTTGCGTTTCCAAAGTCTTTGAATCCATCCCTTACAGGAAGATTATGAATCATTTTCCCTCTCATAACCTTTCTGACCACCAGCATGGGCTCCGCCAGGGACGCTCCACTGGCTATCTTCTGGCTTTCCTTTCTGATTTTTGGTTATCCTCTTTCGGGACTTTCGGTATAACCTTTTCTATCGCACTTGACATCTCAAAGGCTTTCGACTGACTGCCAAAAACCTTGAATTTCCAAACTGCCCTCTTATTATTTCTATCATTCTATTTGTGTCTTCATCTCAAGCTTCCTCTCTACTTGTTTTATAGCTACTACTGATTCCGATCACTGTTCCTCTCCTAAAGCTGTTAATAGTGATGTTCCTCAGGGTTCCGTCCTGTCACCAACTCTCTTGTTTATCTTCATCAACAATCTCCTAGTTTGCTAATCTATCCCTAGGCACTCGCTGATGACTCCTCCCTTTAGGCTATGGCACGCTAGCTTTCCAAAACGTTTTCATGCATCAAAAACTCAGGTCTATCATAGTTAGATCCGTAAAAGTCTTCCACTGGAACATCCCTTAAATATTTAACAAGACACAGTTAGGTCCATCATCTCCTATACGTATTATCCTTGGGGTTTCTTTTTCTTGGGATCTGTCGTGAAAGTACATTTGACCCCTTGCAAAAATCCACTTCTGACAGATTGGGTGTGCTAAGCCAACTCCGTGCTTTCTTTACCCCTGCACAGCTGTTGACCTTTGGCACAGAGGACTTCTTCGTCCCTGTGTGGAGAGCATCTCTGATGTTTGAAGGATGAGGAAGCTTCTTTCCTCACATACAACTTCTTAAAATAGGGTGAAAACAAAGGCTTCTCGTCCCACCAACTCCCCTCCTCTCATTGACTCCCTTCAACCTCTGTCGCGTCGCCGCAGTGTTGCTTCTATATTTCTTTAATATCACTATTTCAATGACCGCTGTTCTAAAAATTTGCTTGCATCCCCCCATTATGGCGGGAGCAAAGCACTCATCTAACAGCACACTCTCATTCCTTCTTGTCCGATATTCAAATGCACGAATTAACTGACACTCTGAGTTATTCATGTAGGCCTATGCAACAGGTCAGCTCCGTAACTCTCTTTCGTCTATCCACATGATCTCCAGTCTTTGTAACACAATGTGTCTAGACGTCTTTAAATGAATGTATCTTGAATTTGGTTTGTCTTTGTTCTGTTTTTCTTGGAAGAACAATTTTCCCGGCTTTTATCCTTCTGTTGTTTTCTTATTTCCATGGGAAAAAAAAAAAAGACATGGGAAAGGGAGGGAAAAGAGGAAAGTGTAGGATGTCACAGGCCAACACTACTTTATACCATTT
Source organism: Coenobita brevimanus (assembly GCF_032717465.1). Lineage (NCBI taxonomy): Eukaryota > Metazoa > Arthropoda > Malacostraca > Decapoda > Coenobitidae > Coenobita > Coenobita brevimanus. The sequence goes on from NC_137065.1 coordinate 35,731,647, forward strand.
ATGATAGGCTACAATAGTGCTATATACGAGTAAGGCACACGCAACTGCTTTAGCTCATTCATGTTAATCCCTTACAGTATATTCCGCAATGGACATAGTACTCGTGCCAGCTCGCTAAGGCCTCTTCTCAGCTGACATTGTTGACATTATAGGCAAATCATTCACATTAATAGCTGCTTCGACGCTAGACAACCCACGCTTGACTCGTTCCGCCTAATGTAAAGCCCTTTTAGAAAATTTCAGTAAACATGAAATAGAAGTAGCCCTATTTGTTACCCAATTGCAACCATCCTGCTAAGTTTCACACAATCTTTCTTCCAGATCGGCTGTGCTACACAGACGGGCAGTCAGATAGACAGACAGATAGACCCAAGGCTAGAATGATAGTATATCAGAATCGAATATAACAGGTATATTGTTTACGATATCCCAAAGGCCTAGTTTATAAGAAGATTGTGGTCGGCAGCGATAATAAAATAGAGGTAAGTAGGTCAACATTTTTCCAGTTAGCCTAATCGATGAGTTTGCCAAGGCTTTGTCACGGTGTTATCCACTTAAGACAAAATTACGGGAGTGTCTGGAGGGGGTGAAGGGGGGGGGGCACACCAGGCTAAACTGTGGGATGTGGTGGGTGGAGTTACACCTACCTGGTCCTCTCATACTTTAATAAAACAGTAGTATTTAAATGTAGCCGCTTTGATGTCTTATGGGGAAGGTCTTGAATCGGTAGAGTAAATCAAGTATACCTTCTTGCTTCATTGGGGTGGCTCGTGCTGCACGCCTTCTTTATTACTTTGTTTTGGGCGGCAGGAAGCGTGCTTGAAAAACGGCCCTCAATTGAAGTCCTATATTGCATACAAGCATATTTTCCACAACAAAATGTATATTATTGGTATCGACATATAATTCTGCATGCGATGGTGCAAAAACTGTTGGAATCAGATGCATGTTTTTGAGCCAGTCCTTTGTAGCTGAAACAATTCCTGGCGTATGGAGGAAACATGAATCACTGAAATTGGTCGTCATGAATACACAATTACGACACTTGAAATTTACATTTTACAATATAGTTTGGCACCGCTGGCATCGGTGATATGTTGCGCATTTGGCTGTGTAAATTTCCCCATACATTCAGCCATGCTGTTGCAACTGCATGATGATGGAAACCAAACCCGTGTAGCTACAAACTACTGAGACTCGAGGACAAGGCCCGAGAGCCCTCTGCAAGAGCAAGTACGCAGCGGGCTGCAAAGCATTTGTTTCGGCTAAAAAAGATAAATACAACTATCCTCCACATCAGTATGATTGGCAACACATACTTAACTACCGATTCATCACCAATGTAAACTTACCCACTTTTAACATCCCAAAACGAACAAATCTCTTCCCAGGAAAAATAGTAAAGGAAATCAATGAAGACAAAAACAATATGGCTGGTGTTCTGATTGCCATAATACGGAAGAGAAGTCGAGGTGTGGCAGCTGCAATTGAGCCACGTGAAGGAGTTTTAGTACTCACATTAAGAAACGATTCAAATGAGTATGAGACTTTGCTGTGACAGTAAATCGAGAAGTCAAAAGTTAAGAGGTGGACATAGGGGTTATTGAGAAAAAGATAGAGAGTCCGTGGAGAAGAGCTGAAGTAAACGTGCTTAGATGGTACGGTCTCGTGGAGATGAGAGGCGTAAACATTGTAGTGAAAGGGGTACGTATGAGTGAATTTGGAGATGGGAGGAAGCGTGGTAGGCCAAGGGGAAGGTGGATTGATATAGCAAATTAGTGTGTGAGATAACGAGGTATGGGAATCCATAAGGTTAAGAAACTGACAAGGGATCGAGGTAGATGGACGAATTTTGTACGATGGAATGCATGACAAAGATCTGGCACCCGTTTTTCTAAATAAACAATTATTGGAATAACTCTGTGTTATAGTTCATTATGAAGTGTATATTTGTGGTTATGTGTGCCTGCGAGGTAGAGTCATGATTCCGAAGGCTTGAATGGTGTGTGAATGAGTGTGCGGCCCATTTCATTGGACACGGTCTTAATTAGTTTTCCCACTACAATTTTTTCCTTTCCTTGCTAGACCCATCATCACCCAATTCTTGGTGTGCAATATGAGGCGGATGATGATGATAAGGGTGATGAGGATGCTGATGATAAAAAGCAAGGAATACTAAGCACATCAAACAGGACTAACTGCCCTGACTATTATTACACCTAAACTACATCTCTCCGTCCGCACCACTTGAATATGAGATGACAGTATGCGCGGCCAGATTAGCAAATGAGGCATTACTGTTTTCCCTTACAAACTTCTTCATAACATATTTTCGCATTTGATATATTTTAACTACACTTATCCTCCCTTGCCTTATTCTACAGTTTTAATACCACTCCAACAACTGCAGTAAATAAGGCTAGACTGTATTTCAAGATGTACATTTTGTCCTCATAAATAAGCTTTGATATCTGTTACTCGTGGAAATGTGGGCAACTTGTTTCCTCAGTCATGTGCGTGTGTCGTTCAACCAAACAGTTATGTGATTACACTTGAGACACATAAAAACTACAATATCCTTAAATTATAGAGTGTATCACGACAAAAACTTAAGGGAACTTCTTTGAACTAACAAGACAGGTATATTAAAACGAAATCAATAAAACAGTGGTGTATCAGAGTTGGCCGGTCTGTGCGTGCGTGTGTACATTGCAGCGAATGTGAATATGTATAGTTCATGTGCATCTTACTTCCACATACTTGCTAATATATACAGTATGTGTGTAGGCTACATATGCTCTTGACTCCGCACCGTACTAGGAAGTAGGGTTGGTGTGTTAACCTACATTATACATTACCCTACACCCGAGGACGAGGATAAGGTAGGCATGGAGAAGAATGGTATATCCGTGAAGAAACAGGTTACTTGTGTGTGTGTGTGTGTGTGTGTGTGTGTGTGTGTGTGTGTGTGTGTGTGTGTGTGTGTGTGTGTGTGTGTGTGTGTGTGTGTGTGTGTGTAAAATCAGTTTTCATTGCAATGCTCTTTACTGAATGTTGTTCCATTAGTAAAGAAAAGACTACGGTATTTTGTAAATTTCATTTCACGCAAATACAGTGAATCTGTCAATACCAGACACTGAAAACACGATCATATTTTGCTAAATATTCAACGACTGTCACTGTCTCAATAAACAACAACAACAACAACAATAATAATAGTAATAGTAATAATAATAATAATAATAATAATAATAATAATGATCACAACTATTTGCGATAGATCATTTCCTCAGGATAAAAATAGTTAGGAAATTTTTTCTTACAAAAATATTCATTGTTTCTCAAGTTATTAAAAAAAAAAAAAAAAAAGTTAAATTTTGCATGAAACATGCAGCACTGATATGCAAATCATTAGGGCCATCAATGATTCTGGAACTGTGTGGCTGTTGAAGGATGATAGCTTCCTTTGCCACCAGTAATAACATGTTACCCAACACAACGCAAATAATAACAAGGGTTGGTGGGATATTGCAACATATCCTCGGTGCAACAATTTCTGACTTTAGACTGAAGTTATACTGACCTGTGTAAGGCTTATTTTCTTTAGATATATACATTACGAACTGGGATAATCATGGTTGGCTGTATGTTTTAAGTGACGGTTATTCTTTCCCAATGCATTAAGAGCGAGGAAAAATTGCACGCACAAAAAGTGACAGAAACTGCAGCAATTCAACCACACATTGTCGTCTGCACACTACTTTTAGGTTTTCCACGATAATGGCTACGTACCCGGTAACCAGGCCACAACAACGACACTGGCGCGCGTGCCACCAGTCTGCCCGTTCAATATTACAATCAATCCGTAATTTCGTTGCGTGAGCATACAGGCTGGCCCAGCTGACGCGAGGGCTGCCCACCACACGGCTCCATTAGAGAGTGGCCGTCAGCCGCTGCTACCTGCCTGGTCACTGGTGCTGGTAAGCACTATGGAGTGTCGGCTAATTTTTCCATTCTGTTGTATGAAAGCGGCCGGTAACAGCTTATGTATATAGAGTTTTTTTTATGCTTTTTTTATATTTATTTTATTTTTTTAGGGGATAATGACGCACAACGTATCCTAGTTCACTCAGCAGAATTGGATATTTTACCAGCTGTGACCGCAAACAGAGCTTGGCCATGGGTGTATCTGACAAATGGTCTCTGTCGCGCTGGAATGTGAATGATGGATAGCAATTGAGATTGTTGGGTATATTACGGGTCTATTTCTTCGTTGCAACAAATTGTACATATTATTAGATTTCTAAACTATTTTCCATAGTTAACATGAACATCTTCCTGTCACTAAATATTTATGAACTACATCGCAGTTCCTCAATTTTCAGTCATTACCAGCTACATTACTGAGGTGGCTTCACTAAATATCTTTGTTGAATGAAACAACAGGCAAGCAGAATCAATGAGTCTGTGATATATGAAACTGATTATACAGCAGTAATTTACGAGGCTTCAACGGGAAACAGTTAGGTAATCAGTCACGTCTAGTATTCTGATTCCAGAGAGAGAGAGAGAGAGAGAGGTGTCACAAAAGCACATGTGTATTCAAAATCCAGTCTTCCTTTTCCACAGCAAGACGTTCCGCCCAAATGTTCTCCTCCTTCACTCTGCCACTCCTTCCTTCGCTACTTTCTTGGGGACAAAATTTTCGTCTGGTTTTCCGAGAAGGCACTGTTATTTGGTTTAACTGAGAGGAATTCCTTGCCCTTGGCTATATTTCTAGGTACTGTGTGCATTTTTGTTGTTTGGAAATTATTGATTTATTCTTTAATTATTATTATTATTATTATTTTTATCATTATTATTATTATTATTATTATTATTATTATTATTATTATTATTGTTTTTGTTGTTATTACTATTACTTCCGCCAACGAAGTTTGAAGAGGTTATGTATTCACCTATGTTTTTCACCAAAAGTTGTCAATGAATTTCAATAAAATTTTGTGGAAGAGTGAGCCATAGGTCAAGGAACAACTGATTAAATTTGGGGGCAGATCCAGATCCTATGTATTCCACACAATATCTCCACGGATGCTGATCTGGATCCTTTATAATGGCAATGGCATTGGAGGAGGAATGTGCTCTCTGAGTGCTTTCTCGTTATTATTATGTGCACGACTTTGGGCATAGTTTGAAATCTCGTTCCCTGAGGCTTAGGAGTCATCCTACGTATCATCTACCTTCACATGCCACCACTTCGGTGCTAACACCCTCCGTCCATACTGAATACATGCTGGGTCTTTCATGTGACTGTCTTTGGAGATACAATTTCGAATCGGCTTCTGTTGGAGGTCCTTTAGTTTTATTATTATTATTATTATTATTATTATTTTTTTTTTTTGGTTCAGAGCCACGGTTTTCACCTAGTTTCGTTTTGAGGTACTTTTCATATGGCTTCGCATGGAAGGACTCTTTTCATTTGGTATAGTTTGGAGGCACAATTTTTCACTCAGCATTGTTTATAGATAGTTTCCATTCGATTTCATCTTTGGAGGACTATTTCTGTTTGGCTCTGTTTGGAGATATTTCATGATCCAGTACAGTTTAAAAGCACTTTCACTTTGATAAAATTTGGATGCAATGGTTTCACCTAGTTTTGTTCAGGGGCAGTTTATATGAGTTTCGATTTTAGGAAGTTTTCATATGGTTTTATTTGGAGGCAATTTTCACATGGACTTGTCTAGAGAAACTGCGTTTCGTTTCGTTTGGAGGCACTTTGTAGAGTTCGGAGGTATTTTGTTATTGCTAAGACTGGAGGCACTGTTTTTACATGGTTTCGATTGGTGGCAGTTTACATTTATATATATATATATATATATATATATATATATATATATATATATATATATATATATATATATATATATATATATATATGCAAATATCTGTTTTCTATCTATGTATAGCTAGATATATAGATAGATAGATAAATAGATAGTTAGATATATAAATAGATATTACGGTTCAGTAAAGGTACCAAGAGAGAAAAATATGAGTCGTGTAAACGATCATTAATGGTAACAGGCGTTTGTTTAAAACAAGTATGGTTAAAATAACACAAAAAATGAATTAATAAAACAATTCCCCCAGTGGCATTTCTATGGAGCAATGACATCGTAAAGAGCGTAAATATTACTGTACTGCAAAACAAAACTTTGTGCTTTCGTTTGGTTACTGGAATGCCAGTTTTCACGAGCACTGTCAGCAAAAATCTTCACATAAATACATAAGCAAAATATCTGTGTGAGAATAGTGCGGTTTCACACCCACTGGATAATTCTGAAATACTGCTGGACGTTGTTGAATCTCATTTTACTGCCAGGGTAGTTTCATTTTGATTAGAAGTTAGGTTTACGAAAGACTAAACAAAACAATCATACTTTATTCAAGAAAGAAGAAAACAAAAACAAACTCCCTTGGGCAACAATTTAGTGAATATTGTAGAGGCTTACTCGGCTTGGTGAAATCGAGCACACACACACACATCAGCACTTGTAAAAATTTTGTAGACCCAATTCCCTGTGTTACATGGCCAATTCAGTAGGAGTTTGGAAAGAAATAAAGAGCAGAGTCCTGAGATGGGGCAACAAAAAATTCCATTACCGGAGATATTTTGTCCAGTATCTGTTGGTCCACGCACACAAAAATGATCTCACTATACTCCACCATTTTCTCACCGAGGCTGCAAGAATATTTTTGCAAGCAACACAATAGCAAACTATAGTCATGGGGAAGTTGACTATCATCAATGATTTTATTTGGTGGTTTTTGGATTAAAAATTGTAAGCCATGATTACTTTCACATATAATGCTTTCAAACATTTTTCTTAAAATATTCACTGAGTTTCACGTAGTTTATAAATGACGTTAATTTCTTATGCAAAGATGTACGTTTGGAGGTTTGCATGTTGGGAAAGAAGAGATGAAGCAAGAATTTTAGAGCTTATGAATTCCAGTGATGCTGATTAACGCAGAAAGGGAAAAAACAAGTGATTTGGCGATAAAAATGTGTAAAAAATATACATACAGTGTGCAGAATTCACACTAGTTATTTGCCCTGTTTTTTTCTCTCTGTGTTTAGTGTTCATTCTCTGAAGTTCAATACTGTGGTAATAAAATAATGTATACCTGTCCGTTTATTGATTAGAAATCCCGTCAACTCTACGTACCATATACTTTCAGAAGCGAAAAATACCAAACACTTCCAAATCGAGAAATTGTCAGTAGAATGTGTTATACAGGAGGACAAATTTGGATAAACTCTAATATATTAACTGAAGTCCTTTTACAAAATATGCTTAATCCCTGAACTGCATTGTACTGTACTGGTGTAGCCAATTTGATCCAGGGCTGCGTTCTCTAACATGTTCTCTACAGTTTAAGTTCCCTAATACATTCCAATCAACTTTGACAGAAGAGTGAGTATAACTGGCTCTCCTTCCGTATGCTTCATATTAAAGTCTTCAGTCACCCGTTCTAGGCTAAATTCCATATATGAACCCCAAGACAATAAGTCTGTCAAATAACTGAAGCCTTCACTATGTCGAACCTTCAACTGTTAATGTTAAGAAATAGAAACTTTATAAAGCACACACACACACACACACACACACACACACACACACACACACACACACACAAAGTCCATTAAAAAAAAAAATTGTTAAATTACATCTACCTTTAATCTGGAAAGAAAAAAAAAGGCAGGTTCCACAAAGAAGATGAATCGACCCCATGTCTGTCATCAAATTTCTCACATAAAAGAATCCCTGAGAGCATAACCGATGTCTGAGTAGAAGGCAGGGCCCCTTAATCATCTCTTACGTCAATCAAGTCTTGGGTGGGTACGAGAGGTGGAAAGGGAATCGCTGATATTACCTTTGAAGCAACGATGAAGATAGCAGAGCACCAACTTACATAAACAGCGTCGAAATTAGCAAGCTTTCCTCACTGTTAGCCTTAAACACTAATCTTACGGCCAAAGTTACCATCAAGCCACTCATACTGTTCATGAAGGCACTTCTTGCGGTGCATCTCTTCAGACGATTACGCAACAAGCTAAGCCTCCTATGACCCATAATTAAACAAACAACTTCAGTGCAGGCAAGGAGGCCCAAGTAGCCTCTGGATTCATACATTTGCACTTTGAAAAAAAGCACACACACACACACACACACACACACACACACACACACACACACACACACACACACACACACACACACACACATTATTATGACAAAATGGTGCATTCCAGGATGAGATGAAGGTTGTTTTCTTAACCAGTTCAGCGAGTTTATAATGGTTCTTTACAATAACCATGATAATGCAATCGAAATACAAACAAAACGAACATGCCAAACTGGTTAAAATTAAGGTAAAAAGTAAGCAGTAAACCCCCTTCTACAACACTTCTTCCTCTGCATCGTTATCACGATACGGAAAGTTAATGATTTTACGCCCTGTTACGTCCTGGAGATTTTCGTCATTTTGCAAGTTATTTCTCGTAGCTCAGTGGCAGAGTAAGACAACATTTCGTCTCAACATATTTTCTAAAGCATCTTGTGACTATCATTATATTCCAGTGTTCATCTTACAGTTTTAGTGGAAGATAAAATGGGCAGAGAAAAGCAGAGAACGAGCTGGCTTATAATTGATATGTACTGTGTGATCTGACCTTTTGTATTTTCCAACAGATTTATTGTCACGTACTCTGATAATAATATAAAGAATAATTTGCAAACGAAGAACCAGCAGAATGAAAATTGTTATAAAATTTCACATTGTGACCGCTGCTAAACTAATTGCATTTTACAGCTAGAGCAGAATAATGCAGTCTCCTTGCGTGTATCCCTATGTTTTATTTGAAATGAATGAATGGTATAAGTAATTAGCACTTTCAGTATTGACATGTTTATTTACGATGATGGTACACATTACTTTAATTTTTGCGGAGTTCTTATTGTTGTTACTGGTGATACACAATGCTGTAATAAAATATCTAGAAGGACGGAACCATAAGGTGCATCATTACAGATTTATTTGGCTTTTAAATTTTCGTCATTAAACTCTCCCTGTAATGTTGTTGCTAAGCCATCTTGTGTGTGTGTGTGTGTGTGTGTGTGTGTGTGTGTGTGTGTGTGTGTGTGTGTGTGTGTGTGTGTGTTTTCATGTTTCTTTGTTATATTTTCTTTGCAAGGGAAAGCACGGGATAGCACAGAATGTGTTCCTTGTATGTGTTGTTGGTAGCTGTTTATTTGTTAGTCTTTCAGATATATACCATCAAAGGCTTGGTGCGTGGAAGTTTTTGATCCAAATTTTGCGAAGTAATCCTAGTGGAAACAATGCTGTGTATTTAAAAGTGGGATGAAACAGTTTGTGATCTGTACGTTTTGTTCGCTTCATATAGCAGTACTGTATCTATCTGTCTATCTATCTATCGGTGTGTGTGTGTGTGTGTGTGTGTGTGTGTGTGTGTGTGTGTGTGTGTGTGTGTGCGTAAGAAAGAGGAAAGACAGCAGCATGCGGTGGAAAATCATCTTTATTGTAACGTTTCGGAGCTAATTCACTCCATCACTAGCCTACCTAAAGTAATAATATCCACTTACAGAGGCAACCACAGAGGAGGGCTAAAAAATTCAGCTGTAATGTAGAGTCTGGAAACTTGACACCATGAGCAGTTGCGATGTGTAAACTGGAAATAGGTGGGGTGAATAATGACTATGGGAGAGATAATACATATAAAGAAAAATTCATATAAAAAAAATCAAACATAAATACAATGATATCTGTAATTAAAAACAAAATAGATCAATACACTTCTGATTACTGGACAATACAGGCTTTTTCTGGCTAGAGAATAATGACTCACTAATCAGAGCTCGTGTCTGTAGAGCGGGAAGCTAGGACAGAGAATGACCTTAATCCAGTGGGATGACTGGCTTCAAGGCTCTTGTTAACGAATTGCACTGCATTGTGGTTTGGTTACTGGTTTTGATGTTGTTACTGATTTTCCCAGATGGTCAAAGATTCCGACCCTCAACTGACGTTTTCGTTTTCGTTTTCGTTTTCGTTTTTAAAGGCTCCAACATGCTTGCATGTGTCGGCCTTGGTCACCTAATGGCGGCTCTCCATGCTGCACGATCCATTGCAGCCTCCCTGTTCAGTCCCTTAACCCTAAGGTCACACTTAATGACCTCGTCCCATGTCTTTCTCGGTCTACCCCTCATAACCCCACCCCCAATATTAACACTTCTCACCTTCCTCACCCAACTATCATCCCCCATCCTCTCCACATGTCCAAACCACCTCAATCTACCTCTCCTCATCATAACACCAATACACTCCAGTCCCATCCTACCTCTCAACTCTTCCATTGTAAACCCAGCCCCTCCAGGCCTTGGACGCAGGGACGCACTGCACATCCACCTAATCATTGTCATTTCTGTACGTCTGAGCCGGCGAATGTCTTCCTCCTTCACTGCCCAGGTCTCACTGCCATACAGCATTACACTCCTAACACACGCTGCATACAAAGACCCCTTAGCACGTAGGGAGAGCCCCCTCAATGTCAGGAGAGGCAAGAGCTCCCTGAACTTCTTCCAACCACTTCTCACCCTAGCCACAGAGCTAGCTCTTGCAGCAGTGACACTTATATATGTATTGTGAATTTCTAAAATTTCCAACCCTAACTTTCCTATTGGTATCTGAAGGAATTAGATCTTCATGGTAAATTTCAGTCTTGTGTTCAGTGTGATGACAGACATCAAGAGTAGCCTATTTAGATCTGCCACTAGTCCTGCCAAACTCGCCACACTCCTACGATTTCTCCTATTCTCAACTTTCCGACCCTCATCTAGCTACTCGACATCAGCAAATCATAAGAAATTCAACAAAACAGTTTATGTTCCTTGGTCGAAATCGTCCACGGGCTAATATTAATGTCGTCAAAAGACTATAACATTTTGAAATATGACGTTAATATCCTAGTACGCTATTACAAGTGTATAATATCACCAGGTATGAATGTATAGATAGGTCTTCATTTCCTGGAGCCCAAAACATCAAACAGCATCCTGTATGCAAAGACATGGCGTTCGTTGTGGTCTAATTTGTTTAACCAGTGGACGTTACGTTTACCTATTAACATCCACTGCACATTGACTTGCAATCGAGATGCAGTAACGACTAAGCACTGATTTCGGTTTTCCAATATCGGGATTTCGTAAACAGATGGAATTACCAAAGGAAAACTGAAAATTAAGTAGACATATTCATACCTCCTGTCTTAACTAACATACACCGTCAGTGTGCCCTGCGCTTAATTATTTTACTTTTCTTTACATATGTTCTTGTACTCTTTTTCAACTGTCTTCTAAAAATCTGTAGACTATCTTAAGCGGTTGCGAAGTTATCGTGCTAACAGACACGCAGACAGCAAGACAAACTGTAAACAATACCAGCTTCGCTATCGCAGCTGGTAATAATCCGGAGTGCGAAAAACCCGGTGATAGCTGGCGCATATATTTTGAGTTCCTTGGAAAATAAAGAATATATTGGTAATTGACGGCGCCCTTTTAATATCCATCACTTTCACTGTTCTTTGTAGGGCTTTGATTGGTAAAGATAAAACTATTAACCAAATATTATCATTTACTCGAGAACCATTTTTTACGAACTCTGTCTGTCTGTCTCTGTCTCTGTCTGTCTGTCTGTCTCTGTCTCTGTCTGTCTGTCTGTCTCTGTCTCTGTCTGTCTGTCTGTCTGTCTGTCTGTCTCTCTCTCTCTCTCTCTCTCTCTCTCTCTCTCTCTCAGTAGTACTGCACGTATCTGGTCAGAGGTCTTTCACTGAGGCGTGGAAAGGCAAAGAGAGAGAAAGAGAGGCAGACAGACAGACAGACAGACAGAGACAGAGAGAAAAGAGCGAAAAACCTAGGTCCCTGTAGAAGGAAAAAAAAAGCAAGGTTGTATCGTCAGTCAGCGTGTAACAAGCTGGTGACAGGCAGGGAGGTCAGGGTGGCTGGATATAGCCTACGGTAAAATAAAGGGCAGGGAGCAGGAAAGACTGACACCCCTCTTGACGTCAGGAATAGCAATAATGGATACGAGGTCCTTGTTGACTTCATGCGATACCTTAATGGCACTATTTTCTTTACTAGTTTTGACTCTCGTTTTTACTAGTTTTGACTCTCGTTTTTACTAGTTTGGACTCTCGTTTTTACTAGATGTTCGTTTTTACTAGATGTTCCTTCAGTCGGATGATCTGCATTTTAGTTTGCTCTGTCTTTGGAGTGTTTCAATTAAGTTTACGAGTAACGTTTCTTCCCCAGTAGAGGAGTTAGACATACTGTTCACTTAATTCTCAACAGGGAGGGCCGCAAGCTGGGCCTTAAAAATAATATTTATATAACGAATCGGTAGAGGGGTGGCCTGCAGTCCTATTGGGCCTAGGTTCGAATCTCGGCTGGGGCGGGGAACAGTTTAAGGATCTGAATTCCAATAAAACAGCAGAAGTCTTGCCGATTTGTTATCAAAATACCCCAGCTAATACCAGTACACCAGTCCTGTATGAGACAGCCCTAGCATGTATTCATTATGGACAGTGGGTGTGAGCGTCCAAATGGTGAGGTATGTAAGAGGACTACTGGAATTCTTGAGTTGCCGCGACACATGAGGGGGCTAATTGTACCAGATATGACACCCATGCTTAGCTGACATGCTCCTGATATGACACTCTCAGCTTAAGATGGCACACTCTCAGCTTAATGTGACACACTTTCAGCTTAATATGACGCTCAGCTTAATATGGCAGTCTCAGCTTAATATGACACTCTCAGCTTAATATAACTCTCTCAGCTTTATATGACACACTCTCAGCTTAATATGACACACTCACAGCTTAATACGACACACTCTTAGCTTAATATGACATACTCTCAGCATAATACGACACACTTTCAGCTTAATATGACACACTTTCAGCTAAATATGATACACACTTAGCTTAATATGACAGTCTTATCTTAATTAAACACTCTCAGCTTAATATGACACTCCCAGCTTAATATGACACTCTTAGCTTAATATGATACACTCAGCTTAATATGAAACTTTCAGCTTAATATGACAGTCTCAGCTGGATATGACCTGCTCTCAGCTTAATATGATTACCTGGCATTACCTGAAGGAAAAAAAAAAATACGGGAAGACTAGAGCATATGCATTTCTGTATGGTATATTACATTAAGCCCTAAAGACTTAATCCCCGCTGTATGTAATTTAGGATCATATTACATCGCAGTTTTAGGGGATTAAGGGATATGAAGTAATTTGCGTGTAAAACAATAATTACAGCAAAGCATCCAATCCAGCAAATGTACAACCACGGCTCCCCCTCGCCTTTCATGATGTAAAATTGGTTCGTACTCGCAGACACAGCCACTCCAGGGATTTATAGATACGTAAAGCCATAAGGAAATGTTCGCTGACACTTCACTGCCGGTTATGGCTACGAAAGAGTTACGTGGAATATTTTTATGCGAGGGCGATATAAAGCACATTACAAAAGAGTTTAAGAAGGAAGAACACTGTCATTGAAGAAGGAATGAGAAATACGGACGGAGAACACAATCATAACACAGGATTGTTGGCGATATTGTGTTCATGGTTATACATCTATCATTCATCATAATTTCAGTGGCATTACTAAACGAAACCATTGAAGGTCGTCATTATTCAGAGAAGGCAATTATACCCACATATGAAAACGATGATTCACAAGGCAAAGCAGTTTCAGGCCGACTTGGACCCTTTTGCCCGAAACTAGGCTATTGAGTCTTCCGAAAAGGCTTGTCCTATATGTACGTTTATTTCTCCCATTACCTTAAACGCCCAGTGAAATCAACAGTGAAGTTGACATGAATTGCATCTCCCGTTTCTCCCTCCTTCACAACACCTCCCGTTTTTCCCTCCTTCACAACAGCTCCCGTTTCTACCTCCTTCAACACATCTCGAGAGCATCTTATTAATTTCCTTCTTGCCTATTCCAGACACTCCTTTTAGTTTGGGGTAAACTTTTCCAACCTGAGCAATACAATTCAGCATTCACTCATACTTTGCCTTCTAAGGTGTATTCCTAACGTAAAAAAATCGTCTAGTAGCAGCAAGAATAAGAAAAAAAAATGCACCGTTGAGTTGAAGAAGTGAAATGAATAATGGAAGACGTGTACAGAAGGAAAAAAATATAAGACGATATCACACGAAATAATAAAAAATAAAATTAATGAAATATAGCTGATATGAATAAGGGTGGGTGTGGAGAGTTGCGTAGTGTATTGTAATCTTAAACGGAAAGATGTCTAGATAAAGGAATTCAATAAAACAGTGACTGGAGAGAGAGAGAGAGAGAGAGAGAGAGAGAGAGAGAGAGAGAGAGAGAGAGAGAGAGAGGACACTGCACTTTGGTAACATACTGCGTGGACTGGGTAACATCATCGCGCATGAGATAAATCCTGCTTTGAGAAGAGTCACGATGATAATTACCCCTTCAGTCCGATTACATTTTCACTTTGATCTTGCCAACAGCAGATTATTAAATATGACTCAGTTTAGGAGAGCCTCATGAAAGCGAAAGGGATACTGAATGCCGTTTCTTTCTTCCTTCCTCTTCTTTCCTTCCTTCCGCTCTTTCTTGCTTTCTTTCTTCCCATCTCCCATTCTTTCTTTCTTTTACTTACGCGTCCGATCCTGGGTAAAGTTTTAACAGCCCATTCCCTTGACCCAGCAGTTCTCCTACGTACCACACACTTCCACATGTCACCACTTCGGCACCAACACCCTCTATCCATATTGAATTCATACTAGGGCTATATCGTACAGGACTGATGTGTTGATATTAGTGGGATGTTTTTTAAATGCCCGTCGACCTGTTTTAACGAGATTCGAATTCTGAAGCTAACCCATCCATTTCGGAAAGTTTATCTGGAGGAAAGAATAATCGCCTGAAAAGAATAATAAAGGGATTAAAATATGTAAACCTCTCCTTGTGACTGTTTCCTGGTGAAGAGTGGATAGAACTGTGGAAGGGAAAACAGAGGAAAGAGCTTAGTATTTTTCAGTCCACTCTTTCTTTGAAATATAAAAAAACATATTCTCTCTCTCTCTCTCTCTCTCTCTCTCACACACACACACACACACACACACACACACACACACACACACACACACACACACACACACACACACACTAACTAACTACCAACCATGTCTTTTACTTTTTTCAGGCTACAGGTGCAAAAGAGCAAGATAGATAATCCCCTCTTTCTCGCCCATACCATTCATCACCCCACACACTACCCTTCCTCCGTCACTCATCACGTCCTCCTTCTCACTACCCTTCCCTTCCATCACCATGACATACTGCTAAAGACCTGGATTATAACTCTATCTACTCTCTACTTCCACAGACTGAATTTACAGTAAGGGAAGGCATTCTGAGGTCAAATACAATTATCCAGCGTTAGCAAGACTGCGGTGCCGTAAAGGGACGCCTTTACGTGGTGGCACCGATATTACCGGCTGCTTCCGCTGCCCAGTTATACAAAGATCCCTCACCTCCCTCCCTATCCTCTGAAAGGCGGATGATGGACTGCAGAAAAATGGCAACTTCAACCTGCAGTCCACTGGGTTCACATTTCACATGATCCTGGGGCTACTGATACTAATACTAATACTATCTATCTATCTATTGCCAGACGCCTCAATCCCGTTTGGGGTGGCCACAAACAAATCGCCTCCAAGTCGCCCTGTCCCCCGCCATTTCACTGCCCTGCTCCCAACTCACACCCCCCTCTCTCATATACCTCTCCACCCCATCCCTCCATCTCATCCTCGGCCTCCCCCTCCCTCATATCATACTAATAATGATACTATCAAGACTACGAAAGCCAACATGTTTCAAGCATGGAAGGGTATGTCTGAGTATTTATGTGATTATAATTTAATCATATTACTGTAAATAATCCATACTTCTCTCCTGTACTCAGTCATGATGGACTAAATTTCTTGTACTGTTTTTCCTGCCGTAAATAATATCTGTTTCAGTAACTCAACAACAGAAGCTAAAGCCAAGAATACAAATAATAAAGACAGAATGACAAAGGAAATAAACCTCCATTCTCCATCATCAGTGTCGGTGACAGCGGAATGTCTTTAACCACTTCTTTTGTCCTTCCCCCTCTTCTCAACTCTCAATCACTCCAGTAATCTCATACGACACTGGCCCAAATTAACGTTATTAGGTTCTGAATTAAATGTACGGAAATTTATGCAGCATGCAACACACATTCGCTAATTATATTTTTTGCTACAGAAGCATGTATGGTTGTATTCAGTAACATATAATCTAAAAAAAATATACAGTTATAAGGCAGGATTTTTTCTTAAGATAAGATGTTTTTCTTCATCATTACTAACATTTCCGAAGCCCAATTTAAAGGTTTATGATGCTGAGAAAAATGTAGCAGACAGAACCGCTCTAGGCTAAGCAGATTGTAGTGAATATCTAAATCATAAATTTATTGTATTTCTTCATTATATCGCATGCAGATCTAACATCTAGTTATAAATAGTTAATCTGCCTGAATGTCAAGGTGGGCTATATATAAAACACACACTGATAATTAAAAAGATAAAAGCAGCGAGGCAATGCAGAAAATCTTTACTCTTTACATCGTTGCCGGCGCTGCTCTACTGCCTGGCTCCAGCGGGGATCAATAGTGCTTACTCCAGCCTGGGGTCATGCGGCTCACTTCTGGGGAGCAACCGAGGCCTCAGGCAAGAAAATGGTGAAGAAAAGAGGGAGGGGCGAGGTGTGGTGTGTCGTACTGTCTACCAGGGTCAAGGCTGGGTGGGGTTCAAGTAGGATGAGGAGATCGTTTTTACTGTATTCTTAGTACCCTACCTTCAGGGGATTTTATTCACCTTAGAAGAGACTTGGAGTTAGGACGTTATTCATATCATATCCATAGTTCCAAGACGATTTTACTCAGGTGACGAGAGACTTGGGATGAAGACGTCATTGATACTGTGTTCTTAGTACTGTCATACGATTTTATTCAGATCAGGCGAGACTTGGGATCAGGACGTCATTCATACTGTTTCCTTAATTCACTAAGACGATTTTATTCAGCTTACGAGAGACTTGGGATGAGGGCGTTATTTATTATTCTTCTTTCCTTCAGATGATTTTATTCAGATCAGGAGAGACTTAGGATGAGAACGTTATTCGTACTTTATTCTTAGTTCCTTCAGACCATTTCATTCAGCTTTGGAGAGACTTTTCAAGCTAGATGGCAAGATGGGTTAGATATAATACACGTTTCGTCTACATTTTCTACTGCCTGACTCCAACGAAGATCAATAGTGCTTATTTCTGCCTGCGGTCATGCGGCTAACTTCTTGATTGCAACCTGCACCTGAGGCAAGAAGTGGTAGAGAAACTTGGGTGCTTGTGTGGCGGGCTGAGGTGTGATCCCTTGTACTCTGTCAGGGTGAACGTCGTGGAGGATGTAGTGTGACTGGGTGGAGTGGAGCGGAGTGAGGTGTATTTTGTTTGCGTGTAAAGTGAAATGGAGTGGAGGGCATCTTGCTAGGATGTGGTTTTGTGTAGGGTGAGGTGTTGTGTGGCAGGGTGAGGTGAAGTCTGGGTCGTGGAGGGTGTAATGTGATAGGGTGAAGTGGAACAAATGAAATGTACTTGTTAATAAGGGTGAGTTTGTGTCATAGGGTGAGGTTTATTATCGTATACACTACCAAGGTCGAACTCATGAAAGGTGCAGTGTAGTGTGAAGCTGAGTGGGATGCATATTGTTAGGGTGAGACTGATAGGGTGAGGTGTAGTTCTGTTGAGGCAAGAAACTTGGGTGTTTGTGTGGCGGGGTGAGGTGCTTTCTGTCGTACTTTGTCAAGGTGAAGGTCATGAAGGGTGTAGTGTGGTAAGGTTTAGTGGAGTGGAATGCATTGCGTTAGGGTGACTTTATGTGGTAGCGTGAGGAGTTTGAAGGGCGAGTGAAGTGCACTGTATTCCATCAGTGTCGAGGTGAAGGGTGTAGTGAGATAAAAGAATGTAGGGTGAGGAGTATTTTGTTAGGGTGAAGCGTAGTGTGAAGGGGTGAAGTGTATACGCTTGTGTAGTGTGGCAGGGTGGGGTGGGGTGTTGTAAGGTGAATTATGCTCTGCTGATCTCCATATCGAAGTATGAACGAATATATTGTGGTAGGGGGAAGAATGACAGGGTGAAGTGTGCTGCGTTGTACTCCTATCACTGTCATGAAAAGGTGTAGGGTGACAATATGAGATGTAGTGTGACAGGCTCTAGGGATAGTGTGGTAGGGTGATGAGCTGTTTAACTTGTGTGGTAGTGAAATGTATTCTTTTAAGCTTTGATTCTGTTTGGATTTATCCTATGGCCATTCTTCCTCTTCCACCGTTTCTCCTCTGACAGTCACTTAAATGTTCTGCCTTTACTTCACTCTTGCGGCTGTGGTGTGCTGTCTATATAATAAACAATAAACACCTCCCCATCAAGGCCATGAATGAGTGTACGAGTAATCCCTTGGAGTGATGTGTAGAGTGGTATGGTGAAAGGTATGTGCTAGCCTGGGATACGGTGTGGTAAACTGAAGTGTAGTGTGTTGTGCTTTGTTTATCAGAAGTCTGTATTATAAATCTATTTGGTGATTCCGTAGCACCTCTTCCTTAGCGATTTATTCTGCACATGACACCTTAATACTTTCCTTATAGTGTAATATTTCTGCAGTCCATGCCTCCGTTGATACGAAATAAATAACATACAGAAGAAAATAATATATAGAAGGATTGTTCGATGTTTTTGTGTTTACTGTATCTGGCCTAACTTCTCAAAGCCAGTGAGAACTGGAAGCATGTATTATACAGTCTGAGCAGAAGTTCCCAGGCACGCTTACCCGAACAAAGTGTCTTGGGTACGTTTAACATAATATTGAAATGTCTGTAGCGGCCTCGAGATATGCTGTTTACATGGTCTGTTTCCTAGTATGCTGCTGAGAAATTCATGAATGGTTAGTGGCCTCACAGAAATTGAAGGCAGCAATGACACAAGGGAGACAAATGCGAGTGTCTGGGGTAGATAGGAATGATGTTTTTTTTTTTTTTTATCAGTAAAGGAGTGAGATGTTCTTATTTTTAGTGAGTGTGTGTGTGTGTGTGTGTGTGTGTGTGTGTGTGTGTGAGAGAGAGAGAGAGAGAGAATAAAAGAAAGACAGTGAGCGAGTATGAGACGAAAATGCGAGAAAGCGTGCAAGCAATGTGATACTGTGAGACAAAAGGGCAGGTGTGTGGAAAAGATCGGGTAACAATGTGAGCCAATGCTGGTGCGAAACAGTGCAAGTGTGAGTAAGAATGAATACGTGCCTGGCAGAGTGAGTGTGTGGGCATGAAAGTGAGTGAGAGTGTCTGCGTGTGACTGCAAAAAAGAGTGACAGGATGCGGGAGAGTGAAGAAGAGTGCGAGAGGGAGACAGTATGGAAGATTGAGAATGAGAAAGTGTAAGCAGAGGAGGGAGGGAGTGAAACAGAAAGAGTGAAAAGCGTGAAGGATCAAGCAAGGGACGGGAGGAAGTGTGAGGGTGAGCATAGGGATTAAGTATGATAGAGGGAGTGGGGTGTGTATGGGAGAGATAGAGCTTAAGGGAGAGTGCCTGACAGTGGCTATGCAAGTATGAAATTTTGAGTGTTGGTGAAAAGCAGCGCAGTCCAAAGAGTTAGACACTGCTAATGATAAGAATGGTTGGGGAAGTGACAGTGTGGATGAGTGAGTAATAAGAGCGTGATAGAGTGAGTGCAAGAGCGTCAGAGTGCATGAAAGAGTGAAAGAACGAGCTACTGTTGACTATGAGAGAGTGTACGAGGAAAGTGAGACAGTGAGTGGGTATAGTTGTGAAAGTGAAACAGTATTAGATGGTTACTAGGAGTGAGTAGGTGAGAAAGTGAGTGTAATGGAGAGAGTGAATATGAACGAATGAAAGTGTGTGTGTGTGTGTGTGTGTGTGTGTGTGTGTGTGTGTGTGTGTGTGTTTCGAAAGTAAATAACTGTTTCCAAAAAGTATAAATGTGAAAATGAGACCATATCTAGGTTAACACACTTTTAAAGGCCTCAATTTTCACATGCTGGGTGTAGACCACATATTTCAGAAAGTTTGCTCTCGACACGCGTCCTTCATTTTAACTTTCTATTCAAAATTCCCTCAAAAAAAAAAAAAAAAAAAGACCACCAAAAACATACCCCGTTTTATCCGCAGACAAATTCCCTGGATTATTTTTTAGATGGTTGTAAAAAGGGAGCGGTGGGCCCCAAGAAAAAGCATGGGGAGGAAATCGAATTCTTGTTTTTCATGCAAATTTTCCACACCGATGCTATCTGTGTGCCGATTTGCACTCCATCGAGTTTGGCACAAGTTTCATGATCGACAGACTGACGGAAAAACAAGCTCACAAACACCAATCATGGGTAAACTAATGGAAAAACAAATAAACACCAGCGATTGACAGACTGACGGAAAAACAAACACAAAAACATCATACACGATGAATTTCCATGCACGGTACGGGGAGGCGTACACACACACACACACACACACACACACACACACACACACACACACACACACACACACACACACACACACATATCAATTTTACCTTTTTATTTAGCTCTCAGAGTGCGTAATTTTCTTTGGTAAATAAATGAATGCCTAAATGTATAATGGAGAATCGATACTTTGATCTCTCTCTCTCTCTCTCTCTCTCCCTCTCTCTCTCTCTTTCATGTGGTTGAAGCGCCATATTGAGTATGGATGTAATATATTCCTTCTTACCGCGAACAATTACCAAGTTCCAGTCATGTAGAAAATTTAACTCGAATTACAGGGATGGATAAGCGATTTTCGTGCTGACAGGGACGCTCTCGAGGCCTTGTAATCATCACTCAGAGGCTGGTGATGTACGCTGGCTTATCACACATGCATGAATAGTTATAACTTTCCAACACACGCCCGCTTACAGGCTCTTGCGTTATCCCCTCAGGGCTGTGCTGCTGGGGAGATATTCGGCTCACATACTCATCACCATCCTAACCCTATTTACCGCTAACGGATGGGGTGGCGGGGATCCAGACACTGCAGCAGGAAAGCAAAAATGTAGAACTGCATATACAGTACCTTATTTACGGAAACAAACGTAAATGACATGGCAGCAACAAACACTGTAAAAACATGTTTTAGAGAGGCGCAATATACCTGTAGGTGTTTCGCTGCAGAACTTATAACACACACACACACACACACACACACACACACACATTATATATATATAAACAGCAAACATACATACATTAAATACATACATACATATGGACGTATGTATGTATTTTCCACCAAATGCGAAAAGTTGGTTGCATAAATTACAATTACTCTTTTTGGTCTGTTTGCTTAAAACTAATCTTTTTATGGGGTTATTCTGCTTGCAAAACATATTACATTATTACAGATAAACGTTACATTTGTTTATTTCACTTTTTACTTATTCTCAGGTTTATAACACAACATTTATTTTAAGATGTAAAGTGTTACACGTTGAATAATATGATCCAGTGTTTTCTCAAGTTCTGTAATGCTAATAATTAGAATTTTTAAGTGTCTTTGATGATAAAAGATGGGTTATCAGGGTGATTAGCTTGTAGCCCACCCTTTTGGGATTAATAGATAGATAAATAGATGTATATTGATAGATAGATAGATGCACTTCTGTAATTATAAGTCCTGCATCCCAGATAATAGTGTAGTCAGCAGTGGTACAGGATGCTTTGACATGCTAAACAAATGATCACATCAGATGAACCTTTACCCACACATTGCCACTCTCAGTTGTAATAATATGGCCAGAAGTCCTCTTTATAGGTCTGGGATGTGTGCTGGCAGAATGGTAATGCAGGTTTGAGAGAGGGGGTGGGGGAAGAAGGAAGGAAGGAAAGAGAAAACTAAGAAAGGAAGGAAAATGAGCTGTAAAATCACAAGAAATGTTTTTAAGTGATGAAGCATGTTTTGGTTCTTCTTCAGCCAAGTACTGAAACATCTGTGAACAAAGTAGCTTCAGACTTCCAAATCCTCTTAGACATGATATTCAAACCACAGTTAAAGGATTTGCCTATTTATTCAGTTGGTTCTTATGCTGATTTGCTTGTTTCTCTAAATTATTGGAAAAATATGGGGGTATATTGGAATATATCCCTGTCTGAAATGGGGAAATGTTTTGATAATTTGGAGTACATGCCTGACATACATGAAAAAAGAGAAAAGCATTATTTTTAAAACATCTCTTGGCTACCAGTAAATATATAAAATCTGGGATGTTTTTGCAAAGCATCCCAGACTTATAAAGAGGATGGACTGATTGAGTATGAGGAAGAAGTTACATAGTGTTGCTTGGTATTGTATTTAGGTTCACAGACAGATTTACGATCAATTTCCTTCAGTAGCTGCGATTCTTGTTTTCAGGCCGGACAAGCAGAGAAGAGCAGAGCAGAGGAGAGAGCAGAATTTATCCCACGTCTCTCGGTTACGAAGGAAATTGATTCTAGGTCTGTTTGTGAATCCCTCGTAAGATTTATAACCCTTAATCCCTTGCATCCCGTGAAGGTTAAAAGTTAGAACAGATTAAATATAGCAGGTTAAATCAAGTCTGTTAAATTCAGTAAGTCACATGGAGCCACTCGGGGTCAGATGATCGGATCAGCCAACCACCAGCTTTGAGACAACCCCTTCAGTGCGAGGGCGCCATCACGCTGAAGGGAATAAATCTAATTCATAGATTCAGTAACCCATTCCCTGAAGCCCCAAGAGAATTACCACCCGAGCCCTTCAGAATTATTGTACAAATCAATATTCCCTACGTGTCAAGTGGGGTTGGTGGAGGATTAGTGCCCCTCCCTGTAAAAAACAATTAACTCTAAGCCCTTGGCCACCCCGTCTGGGATTCATGGCGTCTGGCAATGAATGAATGAATGAATGAAATATTGATGATGCATTAAAGATCATGTACTGTGGATCACTAATCAGCATTTTTTTTTTTTTTTTTTTTTTAAGAAAATCGTTGCTGAAACAGTAATTGGTGGCCCCTCAGGAAGCAGTTGTACGAGAACTGATGTCTGTGGCAATCTCTAAGCTACAATATGTGGGTGAAGCAAGAACAAAATAAGCATCTTAAAAAAAAAAAAAAAAAAAAAAAGATGGAAAACAGAGAAGTGCAGGACCATAAGAGAAACCCTCTGTGATCTTAGGAAGCCTCTAGGAACTGAGGTAATTAGATGTCGAACTTGGATAAATTCTTGATACGGTATAATATCACCGCAAATCAACAACAATATATTGTATAGTGGAATTAGTATTTTCAGCCAGCGTATCGGATAAATAACTTTAGAACATCAATGTCCTTGTCTACGAAGATTACCACAGCTGAAGAATAATGGATCGTGTTAAGTGCGTCCATAAAAGTGAAAGTCTGATCAAGCTGTTTTAAATTTTATGTGATATCTGTCAGTAAATCAAGAAGGAAGAAGAAAAAAAGAAAAGAAAAAAGTTATAGCTTGATTGCTACCAAGACAACTGAATGGTTAAAGCAATGGTACAGAATAAGGTTAGAATATGAAGAAAGACCATACTCGCAAAGTAGACTTGTGTTTGCGGGGAAGATAGAAAGGTTTCGACCAGCTCCTGAAACGAAACTATTTATGTGTTTACAATATTCACAGCCTCATTATGTGAATATAATTTCTTCCATTTAAACAGTTGGCGGCAATGTGAAATCAAGAACCGATTTGTGATATGAATTTTCTGTGTAAGATACAGGCCATACACTTGTAGGAGCTGAATAAACAATTACCATTTATATTCTATTACCATTTATATTTACATTCTAAACGTCAGAAAAAGTTAAAACATTATGCTTATACTGTTCCCCAATTCATGTTTTGACCTAGCGGTACAAAATCTAATGTTAATCTAAATAAACAGGCTAAATACGTCCATTGTAGGGATATAATGAATGACCTACATGCTAAAACTGATCATTCGTTTTCAATGTAGTTAATACTAAATAATGTGTTGTAATAAAAAGAAAAAGAGAAACAATTCTGAGGCCACATGTGTATGATCAGGGTCACGGTAAAAAAAAAAAAAAAAACAGGTAGTAAACCCTTCGGCAGAATTCCTGTAAACATTGTTCAGTATTTCCTTAACACCGTATGTATTATTAAATACAACATTATTTTTTCAGCCAGAAATACCTACATTTTCATTTTTTGTGGCAGAGAGAAATAACAACAGGACATATTGGACGGTAGATGGAGTGGCTCATATTACCTATGAAAAAAATATTCCTGTTTATCTGATACAAGACAGGCGTAGTTCGTCATGAGATAACATCATTCATAGCGTATTAAAAGAGAATTTTTTTTTTTTTTTCCAGGCAGTGAGGTATAATCTGTCATACGTGGATTACTGAACCTCGAGGACTGGCTTCTTTCCGTGTGTCCAGGGGCAGAAGCGTAAAAAATCTGACCTCAGTGCCTGTTTGCTGACCATTTTAAGTGCAGCACTATCTTCACACTCGCATACTTCTGCTGATCTGCTAATATGAGAGGTAACTGGGATTCACATTCTTTCTTGAACAACACAGCACTTTCTCACACTATCCTTGTCTTTCATTTTGATTGTCAGTTTTTTCTCTTTCTAGCATAGTCAAGACGTCTCATTTCACTCAAGTCAATACAGCATCACCATTTGCCTCTACCTTGTACTGATTACGGGCAGACAAATATATACCGTACAGGTATTATATATATATATATATATATATATATATATATATATATATATATATATATAGAGAGAGAGAGAGAGAGAGAGAGAGAGAGAGAGAGAGAGAGAGAGAAAGAGAGAGAATATATATATATATATATATATAGATAATATATATATATATATATATATATATATATATATATATATATATATATATATATATATATATATATATATATATATATATATATATATATATATATATATATATATATATATATATATATATATATATATATATATATATATTTACAGGAGGACTATAATCATCACGATCATTCCAACATTTTTGCATATTTAATGATGTGAGTACAATCCAAAGGTAAGAAAAACGAAAATACAAAACTGAGAGAACAAAGCGTGCTCAGTGAAAAACGACCACTCTTCCTTTCACTAATAACCCATTTGAAGCCCTCGAATCCACCCCTCTAGTGAAACAATCCAATCCGTCAACTGCCAAAGTATAAACAGAGGTGGAGCGCTTGTTATGTGCATCGTTATACATGGCAATTCTACTTTTTAGATATTTCTTTTGCTTCCTCTTCGTCTTCAACATTATTTTATAACAGAAAGCTATCTTCTTCGCTTTTCACAATCACCGTTTTACACACGGACGCTATACCTCTTTCACCACCCTACTCACACGCAGTATAATTTATGTGAACATATATCACACCACACTCCCTTCTACTCTTTGACCAATAGACTTTCATCTTCAACATTCATCATGCATCTTGATATATCTACATTCCAACATGAAATACAGCCATGTTCTGAGTATTCCTATTTCTAATGCTCTCTCTCTCTCTTTAGCTATTTTTGATACGATCCAAGAGTCTCATATCCATATACAGTACCATTGTAGGTACCACACCCACATGCAACCTGTCCTGATGAATTCTGGTTACCGTTAAACGATGTTAAGCATATTTATTCTGACGTAAATATCTTCTGTAAAGGAGTTGGATAATCAGTTCGCCTTTAATTTCATTCTGCCTTACTACAGATATTTTTCACTCAGCTTAGGATACATTTGCCTCAGTAAAACGGTCATCGCTACCAATGCTACCTCAGTGTACTGATGTTAGATTCCTCACTTTGTACGGCACTGATTACCGTCACAGGGTCCATTCAGCACAGGGGACGTCTTCCGTACTTTACCTTGAAGGAGATTCATACTTTAACACGATGTCAGCTTTTTCTTTCAGTCTTTTTGCTGACGACTTGCACCTTCACGTGAACTTTCTCAAATCGGATGGCTACGACATGAGAGCTTCCCTTTTCCACTGCTAACTCTCGAAAACTACAGTATATATTGTTCGACTCTCTCTCTCTCTCTCTCTCTCTCTCTCTCTCCTATGCAACTGGAGGCAGTGACGTGGCTACCGATGGGGGGAAGGAGGTTGCCTGGCTGGGCCGAGGATCAGTCAGTTAAACCCTACGCCCTCCTCACACTATCCCTCCCAGCTGAATTGTCAGACGATTTAAGAAGTGAACAGTGTGTAGTAGTGCCCCTCACTTCAGAATAGGACTTGGCCCCATCTTAGTCCCCCCTCGTCAGCCGAGACCTGGTTGACCTACTGGCTGGGAATCTTCCTCTTGCATCGTTAGTTTTCCCAGTGTTAAAAAGAAGAAAAAAAGTCACTCTACTCTTTCCAGAATTCTGTCCACACGTACATTACTCCTAAGTGCGTTTCTTTTTATACACTCCACAGCACCGCTCGGCATGCTTTCTCCACCATATCGAAACTATTATTACTGCAATACACATTTTCTTATCCCATTTATAAAAATGATCTTAACGTTAAAAGTCCAGTCTTATCGAAGTAATCATTTCTGAGATAAGGCCTTTTTACATAATGAAAAAGGATAAGAAAGTGGACCGAACAGTGAGAAGTAGATGGAATAGATAGGGATTGTGCTGCGTGGTGTGCTGGGTATGGCGATAGAACAGTGTTGCTGATGGTATCCTTGCATTTTGTGAAGGAAAACAAAGATTAGGTTTCATGACTATCAACTTTACAAGAGGAATAAAGTTTGATAATCTATTTTTGTTAATAACCAGTGCTGCAGAGGGGTGCCGTCACGTGGTGGCATCTATATAACCAGACAAATACACTGTCTGGTTTACAAATGCCCTTTAGCTCCTCCCGCATCTCTGAAAGAAGGATGGTTGGCTGCAGGAGGACAACTTACGCTTGCAGATTACTGGGTTCATACGTGGATGAATATGAGGCCGCAACTACTACTACTGCTACTATTTCTACTGTTATTACTACTGCACTTGCTACTACTGCATCAACCTTGATTATTATTACTACTACTACTACTACTGCTACTTGTTACATTTCAGTTTTTTGCTAGAACATAACCCACATTAGTCGGTTTACACTCAGGTCTCCAACCGTACTTCTTTATAAACTGGGACAAGAGGGAAGACAAGAGTGAGAGGATGATGAGTGCAAAGAGATGATGCAGAGATGGAACCCAGAAATATGGCAGGAGGATATGGAAGAGGATAAAAGAAAAAAAAATCCATTGGGTCACACGATGCCCGATCCAAAATTTCCTCATACTCGTAGGTGTTGGTTAGATAAGTTCTTTGATGTGTAAATAAGGCGATCAGTACCATTTGCTGATCTGGAGAAGACGTATGAATGGCTGAAAAAGTTAGCGTTTTTTTTTAAGTTCTGGCAGCATATTTTTTTTTTTTTTTTTTTTTTTTTTTTTTGGACAGTACAATGACTACCCGGTATAGTGAAAAAAAAAAAAAGAGGGTCATCGCACTGAAGGGCTCGTCTCGTCATTTAAGGAGGCTCCCTCGCACATCTTCCTTAGCGATTTACTCTTGGATATCGCTGGTTAATATCCCTTATCTATGCAGAATGAGGCGATATCTGAATGATTTATGTGACACGGAGACGTGCAACAAGATGAGCAAGCAAAATAAGTCGCCAAGAGAAATGTGTAAAGGAGCTTCCTTTACCTACGAGAACACGAGCTAAGGAGTTCACTACTGGCTGTACGACAATAAATCAGAAATTAATCACTTCACAATTATATCTTTAATCTTCTGTAAGGGAACAATATCTACCTCTTCTGCCACTCTCGTTTAATGTACTTATCTTGTGCTTATTAATAACGCATCAGTTTCTCGTTAGCACAGACTGGTATACCTTATTTATTTGGTATATTACACATTCATATTTTTTTATGTTACTTATATCGATTCAATTACCAGTGAGGACGATTAACACCAATTATAGTAGTGCATATTTTCGTACTGTACAGTCACGTTTAAGATTAAGGATACACTTGTAGTTGTGTTTTCTACTGCTGTGTCCATGGCTGGTTGGATGTGGAACTGTTCTACTAACTACATGGTCTACATACCTTCAGTGTATCAGCCATTAAGTAGAAAAGTTCTTTATTTCAATAGCAATGAGAAGTACAGTAGAAAACACGACCACAAATATATCCTCACTTTTGAACGGGACTGCCCCTCTTGCAGATATAGCTAGTACGGAAAAGATGCCAGGACACCGTCAAGAACCAGGGCCTCTGTATCTTATGAAGCCTAACAATGTGCTGAGAAATACAAATCCCCAGGTGGCAAAATCCCGCTCTTCTACTGCTCTTCTTTAGGCCAACCTCTTGCGCTTCACAACAATAATTTTTACTGTATTTTCGCTTTCCATAAACTGGTAAAGCAGAAGTAGAAGAAAGCTTCTTTACTGATGAGGCCTTTGTGTGATGTCAAGCCTATCCTTCCGAGTGAAATGTAAATTGTCTGCCAGGAAATAAAATCTCTCTCCTCTCACATTTTTCTTTAGTTCGGCACTGTCGAGCTTCACAACTAGGTTACATTATTCTCGTTGGCAGGAGAATAAGCACTAGGAAGCCTCATTACCGATAAGGATACGGGCTTCTGTATCTTGTTAGGCCTATTTATGTAGGAGGAACACAAATCCCTAGGAGACAAAATCCAACTTCCTTTTAGCCCGCCACGTTTACGCATCAAATCAACATCGAGCCATCCCTGGGAGCCCCACCAGCTGCGCCTCCGTCAGAATTAATTACCGAGTTCCTCGTCTCGCCTCTAATCTCCAACTTCAACAAATTTTTTTCCCGGCGGCGCGACAGATTACGGTTATAAACTGAGGGTGTTGTCAGCAGCTCCAGGAAAGGTCACTGCCCCTACCTGCGGAGACAGTGACAGTGACCGCGACAGCCCTTTTGTGGTACTGGACTCTGCAAAGTTATCCATGGAAGTCAGTACCGTGGTGAAAAACTTTTCTTTATGTCATGGTGAATATTAACGAATATGAGGTGTATGGATATGAATAAGTGAACATACACCTATAAGAATATACTGTTCAAAGTTGTTCATTTGAAACAGCACCTTTATGGTGAATACTAACATAAAAAGACACACACACACACACACACACACACACAAAACTGGAGGCATGGACATAACTAGAATATTGTGCCTCTTTCAGCGTACTTTAAGGACACTTGGAAATTTGGAAGTGATTCTAAGCAGATTTTTGCACACTGTATCCTTGGCGATGATTCAACTAAGGTGCTGTACGAGAATAAGGCAGCTGTTGTACCTGAAACAGAACGCTATACATTATGTGGCAAATTATACAGTAAACATGATGATACACTGTTATTAAGAATTGTATGGAAGTTTGAGAAAATGTTCAAATAACTGTTTCCTAGGTTTTATGCAGATCCAAGGTTTTTAGAGAACCATGTAATGTACTGTGCATAAAGTAAGAAAAATACAGTGAATAAGACTTGGGTCTAAATATGTTTTCTTTTATTTTCCTTGAAGCCACACCCTCCCCTTTTTTTATTACCTGTTCCTCTAATCCCTTTGCTCATCAAATAATTGTTGGAGACAGTAACTGAAATTATTCCAGGATCTGTACTCGTGGAAGCAACAGAATTCAATAGTCACTGCTGTACCAATAATTCTTAGCCAATAGAAGTGTTTGCATTAGTCATTGTAGATTTTGTGCATAATTTAGACTACGGAAGTTGTCTATCTTTGAGTCTGAACTGGATTTGCTGTCATCAATCATACCTCTAAAAACTGTCATCAATTCACGTGTGTTTTCTGTCAGATATTTGCTTCATCATCCCCAGATTTTCTTTCTCCAACATTCATAATATGACTACGTATATCATCCTACATCGTCTTCCTGTCACTTCGTCTCCTCCTACCTAATAATTTTCTTACATATACCCCATTTATCACTCAAGTAACACCCATTTATTTCTCTCTCTCTATACCCAGCCAAGCATACACTATTCTACCCACTGATAAACGTCCCAGTACTTCACAGACTGAGTTTACTAGTTAATCAGGTACCGTATACAAGTTACGCACACTAGATAATCTTTACACCCGTGTCATTTCCACTGCTGTCGTTCCAGACTTTCGTACTCATGCTATAACCATGTCTCATGCTCCTAAGATATATTTTATGAGTCCTGCCACACTCCTGTCCATGGAACCTCTGTACTGCGTTTACAACTCTTTATCTTCTACACAAACAGTTGCAGAAAATATTCAATGCATGGACAGTTAAAGATGGATCAATATAAAACACAGAAAATAAATCGAAGTGACATACAACTAATACAACAGTACCAGATGCGGGAGCTTCACGGCACTTAAGATGCCCTTGGTGGAGTGTTGTGTGGGACGGTGATTTTGTGTGGCTTGGTGTGAGAGGGTGATGTGGTGTATTGTGTGATGTGGCTTCTTTGAAGTCTATGGAAGTGAAGTGCCCAAGTTCGAAATTCTTTAGAAAGAGACAGACGGACAGACTCTCTCCATGAGATGCTTCCTCATCGAAATAACTAACTAAATAATATAACGCCTCCAGCCAAGTAGCCTAGTTTTATCAGACATTATAATGGCACTGTACCACCAGCTGCTTCCCTTGCAATATCCCTTCACCTTAACAACAGGCCTGTAGCTATAACTTGGGCACTCCATGATACACAGCGCGAATGTTAGTTATGCTGAGCCAGAAATCCTGACAAAAAGTATAGAAGACCTAGATGGTAAACATTTAAATGACACACAACAACCACAATAGTCCACCCCCACCAAATAATCAAAGTGATAATCGTTTGTTACTACTGATATCGTTGCAGTGAACGTCTTTCATGTAGGCAGCGTTCTCGGCTATCTCGAATATGGCAAGAATCCTGCCGAGAGTTCCTGTATTGACCAATTGTATTTTTATGTACCCCTCCCAAGTTTGACAAAGGCCATTCTCATAGATCATTCATTCTTGCACCACACCCTCAGATATACAGCATGGGTTTACTCCCCTATCAATCTACTGGAACTTTTCTTCAACAACTCTTTCCAAACTTTTTATGGTAAAAACTCTGAAAAACTGCTCAAAGAACACTACTTGTCACACTAAACACAAATAAAGCTGTCGGCTCTGTCCCACACTACATTACAAGCCAAATTTTAACTGAAACATATATAACGAGAAGATAGATAGATCAGCAGTCCAACTATTTAAAAGCAAAACACGAACAGGATAAGTTTAAACAAAGCAGATGAAAAATTAAACTCATCCCAAAAGATGTATCAGACCTCTTTCCTTCTCCATCCACTGTCCATTCCTTTACTGCCCCATCAGGAGCGTGAGGACCCGGGGCTAGGCTATTTCGACCTGACATTTAAAGCGAATGACCAGTTACTGTTCCCCGAGTGGCGTTATGTAAGCATGAAACCTAAACCACCACACCAGATTTGGTTTTATGGTTACCGCCCAAAGGAGTAAATTGTTTCCTGATTTAAAGGAAACCGTTTGGCTTGTCACTCAGTGCAGATTCAACTGAAGATAGCACTGTACCGAGTGAGTGGATGGATGGTGCCCTCACATATCACAGTCACACCCAGAGCAATTCATACTACCACAGAATTATCACAATACCCATAATTGCCTTCCATCACCAACTATTGCAAGAAAAACACATACATCAACCATGCAACTAACAGCCTTTGCCCTACCTCCATATTTAGAGTGATACCCCCAACATAGACTACTCGTGCACAGTCACAAATGAAAATGTCAGATGGTTAATCCAGCTACTGTGTATAATATGCAACGGTGTAAATATTTCTTGGTCAAGTAGTCTGCCCAATCAAAGCAGTACTTTAAGTTGTTGAACGAAACCAGAATTCATGAACTCATACACTTTTCACTATCCTCGTTTATAATCTCTGCCGAACACAGGAGTTATACTTGCTCACATATCACCATCCAAATTCCCTCACAAATAACACCGTTGGACTCTTAGTTGTGTTTTCTGTTGTGCTATTAATAAGGCAGTTCGTCCACACATTCTCCACCACTCTTATAACCACCTTGTTCTTCCCTCACTAGATTTCTCATGTATCTTTCCCCTCTTAATCACTCTTCGTCTCTCACTAGATTTTTTACTGTATCTTTTCCTTTTTCTTTCTCTCAGCTTAGGCCATCTTCTTACCCACAGCTTCCACAAATTCATTCCAAACACTCCACGCAGTCACAGGCACAGTCATGACCTTCCATTTCAGTGCTAGGATTCGAGGTGTTCTGGTTTTCTGGCATATTTCCTATACACATTTCCTTGCGGTTTCTCTAACATATTTTATTTTTACTGCATATAGCCTGCCGTGTTAACCTCTGCTGCCTTCCCACCCTTGATTATTTTCAGGAAATTCTACATCCCCGCCACTGATACATTAAGGAACATTGCTTTCTCTCTCTCTCTCTCTCTCTTTACCCTTGCCTGCGATGCCGATGCGGATGTTATATTTCGCTGAATGCCTGATTGTGTGTGTGTGTGTGTGTGTGTGTGTGTGTGAGAGAGAGAGAGAGAGAGAGAGAGAGAGAGAGAGAGAGAGAGAGAGAGAGAGAGAGAGAGAGAATCCGTTTTCATCACATTTTAACCAACTTGAGTGAAACGATTTTGGGCCAGAAAATGGGTTGATTTTTTTTTTTTTTTTTTTTAGGACAATAGGACAAGGACCAAGGTCACCTGCCAGGAAAAAGTGAAACAGTTTTGAACGAATGTAGAGAAGATCTGATGGAAGGGTTGAGGGAAGGGGAAAAGGGATTCTGTTTCAAAAACTATCAGTCCAAATCCAAGTTCACAGACAGGATCAGCGCTTGACTCGTGTGTGTCTGTGTGAACAAAATAACTAAAACAACTTCTGTCTGATCTGAACTAAACTTGGTGAAATTCCTATGGGTCAGAACAATTTCATAGTTTTAATTCAGTTTAGGCTAATCTTTGTGGGAGGGTTCAGGGGAATGTAAGCATGACGGGATACGATTTTGAAAACAATCATTTGGAGGGCAAAGTCAATAATTTAACTCCGTAACGCAGCTTTTATTCAATATCGACCATACCTGGTGGGAGGATTGAGAGTCAGCCACGGATGAAGAGAAAAGAGTGAGAACAATAAGTCAAAGGTCAAGGTCACAGAGGAAGGTCAACTCAGTTTTTATCCGATTTTGATCAAAGTTTGTGGACTGATTGAGGGTCTGGCAAGAATAAAGTCATTCGATTAGGAGAGGAAACGGATGAAGATCAGTGTCAAAAATTAATGCCAAATGTACGGCCTGTAAACCCTTGCAAGATATGGGTGCTGCACTCTCTGAATACCTCTTTTTTCACTAGCAAGGTTAACCACTGAAATCACTACGCTTCTCTTGTTTCAGTTTATCAATTTTCTTCAAACTGATCTTTCCTGTTGTCCTTTAGTTCTCATACATTGGTGAGCATTCTTCCGTCTCTCATAGCCACATATTTTTCCTATACAATATTAGCTCCTGACTTCTTCTCTGTATTAACCTCTTTATATCCTCTTATCCCCAGTGTGTCTCATCATTTTTTAACCAGGGCTCCTTTCTTGACGTAGGCTATCTATTCCCACTCAGTTCTTCTCTTTGTCCTCCCTCCTTCTACTACTTCATATTCAACCTTGTTTTTTTCTATCGTGTTGCTCTATATCTTACAGTTCACCACCCCATAACTCTTGACCATTTTAAACAAGCACTCTTTGTTTTGTATCAGACGTCAATAATTTCAATACAACACGGCAGGACATTGTTGTAAATGTTGGATATAAGTATGCTGTATATTTAGCTCTAAATCCATATTGAAGATAAACAAGCCTTATGCCGAGTGTAATACCAGGTTAAATAAATTCTTTTAAAAGATTTATTCAGTATTGTACAGTGAGACAGACAGCCATTCAACATTTTTATTATTTTTATAAGCATGCAGATTTATTTTCAGGAAGAATGACATGAATATCGCAGCTGAAGTTTACATTTAGAAAACCACCCAAATCTTGTGACTGGAACGCTCGTCATTTGTTATGCAAGTGTAATTATTTAAAGTTTAGAATAACTCCGTCACTGCAGTTTTAAAATATGATAAACTGACCCATTGTTTCCGAGTAAGGTTCTATTCTAGTTTAATCATGATGTTACCAGATGATTTTATTCAGTCCAGACAAGGTGTCTCGTACTGTAAAGATTGTCAATGATACATCTAAACCCTCCAAGTCGAAAGCCCTTTTGTAATTTAAATAAAACCGCCAGGAGAAGACAAACATGAAAAATATGTTGCGAACTGAAAGGATTAAACATGACCAAAGGAATATTCAGACGGGTGTAATAAGGATTCCTCCTGCCATTGCTCGAACCTGACCTAACCTGACTCACAAAGGCGGGAGGCAGGTCGTGATGGGGGGTGAGGACAGCATGCGAGTGTGGGGTCAAACGTGGAGTGAATGCCAACGGGTCTGAGAGGAGTGGTTAGCTTGGATGTGAGGTGCAGCCAAAGAGAGATGAGGGGAGTGTTTAGGGAGCATGGTGGGTGTGATACAGTATATAAATATATATATATATGTATATAAATGCTCGAACATCCTTATATGTGTCGGCCTTGGTAACCTAATATTGATTTTCTACATTGCTCGATCTATGTTACCCTCCCTAGTCAGCCCCTTTTCCCTGAGGTCACATTCTATATGACCTCGCCCCAGGTCTTTCTCGGCCTTCCTCATGCTACCCTGTCCCTTCTCACTTTCCGCACCCATGTATCATTGTCCATCCTCTCAGCATGCCTGAACTATCTTACTACAAACAAAACTGGAAGATCGTGTGTCGAAGACATGATCCAAGTACTGATAGAACAAACAATGTTTTCAGATTAAAGTTACTATGGAAAATGTGGAGAGAATTGAATTTAAGAAACCGAATACTAGTGCGGATGAAATATAGTGCAATACACTTTAGTAATGGATAAACCCAGTGTATTTTGATCCCAGGACAGGAAATGATGCTAAACTCACTGGATATATTATTCAAAAATTCTAAAATATTCCATACAATGATAACAAATAGGAATGTGAAAGCATACTGGCAGAGAGCGATGGAAGATAATGGTAAAGAATCAAGGAATTGGCTGTGTATAGAATGTGTCCAATATGAACAGCATTTCAGCTTCCTAAATGTAGAGAGAGAGAGAGAGAGAGAGAAAGAGACGTGCTGAGTTAACATCTTTAAGAACGGCAGTAGTGGGAGTCGAAATGGTAGGAAAGAATTTTGTTGTTAGGAAGTGATAAAACTGTTCATATTATATAAGTGTTAGGGAGTTTAAAGAAAAATAATATGGCTTACTGTTAAACCTTTCACTACGAAGTCACTCTCACGATAAAAATAGATAAATGTAAAAAAAAAAAAAAAAAAAAAAACATACCTGTGATATTTAAAGTAAGGGAGGGAAGACAGCCTGACACAAAAAGAGTTCATAGAGATTATCCTTTCCATTTCAAGATGTCTCTTGAAGCGAAATAAAATGTCTGCTTGAGAGGAGAAGAACATTTGGAAAGACTGTCGTACTGAGGGGATTGATTGATTGACTAATTGATTGTTTGACTGACTGATTGACTGACAACATTAAAAAGTCATCGGAGAGTAACAAGAGAGGTCACTAAAGGATAAGGTACGATGTTAGCTGGTCATGATCGGTTTTCCAAAGCTGTATAAAGAAGGAAATTTTGCAAGACCTTACCACACTGAAGGGAGGCATATGAAGTGATGTTAGATGGCTAGATATTAGAGATTTTCCTAGCTTAAGTATGACAGTCTAATTACAGGAACTAGGAAATTTAGAAAGACTTTTAATGCTTAAGAGAGGGATAGGAAACGATGCTAGATGGCTGGTTATGATACCTTTCCCAAAATTGAATACAGCAGTTTGGTTTTAGGGAAAGAAGATTTAGCAAGACCTTACTGGACGCAAGGGAGGGATGGTGAACAATGCAAGGTGGTTGGAAGAGGGGTAGATTGGCCGTCATGCAAAGGGAAGGGTGATGCGAAGAACACAAGAGCCATAGCGAATGCTGATTGGTTAAAGGGCCAAGGAAGAAACACCAGCGGAGTCTTGATCAAGGGGGGGATATGAAAGGGATTACACGAAGGTTCGCTATTGAAAACGAGAGAGGATTTAACCCCACGCAAAACGATTAGATCTTTTGTAGTTTGTTCTTGCTACCAACAGGCAAATTTGGATGGCAGAGTATTTTTTTTTTTTTTAGGGAAAAGGATTGATAGACTCAGTGATAAGAAAATATGTCTCCTAACCTGAAGAAAATCGTAAGGTGGTTATTAGAAGAAATTACACGCCATGGTTGTGAAGGAGCTGAAATGGTGGTGAAGAAGCTTCAGTAGAGCCTTGGATGAAGGAATGTGAAAGAGGTACAAGAAGGTTCGTTAGTTAAGATCAAGGTGGATTTAATTCCTGTGTACAGTATGATTCTCTTTAGTATTTCATTCTTCTTACCACCAGATATATGTGTTCTGCTTAAGGAAGATTTTTCACTCTGGAAGAATTTGATATACTTTCACTACACATGGTCAAAATAAAACCATCTGGCCTGGCACGTATTAACAAAAGAAGACATCATCGTTAAGGTTAAGAAAGGTCTCTCCATTATGTTCTTTTATCTTTTCCTCACAGACATCTCCTTTGTCCCTTTTGGGCAGCGCCTGATGATATAGAACTACAAAAAGATATGAAGAGGCAGGGAACAGTTAAAGTATTTCGGCTTCGTTATAGCAGACCTTACTTGTCAACCATAACACCCGTCGACATGTAGTAAAAATACGCTAATTCCAGTTCATCAGTCTTGAATGAGACAGAACTAAATGAACTGAATACGGACGGTGAGTGTTAGCGCGGAAGTGGTTGCATGTGGATGTGTATATTATCTGGGAGGACCGCTGGGAACGAGCTGTGAAGACTATGCCCCGAGTCAAGCAAATAAAAAATAATACACACACACACACACACACACACACACACACACACACACACACACACACACACACACACACACACACACACATTTAAGCACTTCATCCCGTTGACGTCATTTAAATCTTATTCTGGATAGTGTCACATGATTTTATTCATCGAAAGGAAGTCGTCCTGCTTCTGGGGTTATATTTTGCTACTTATAATCTTACTAAAAAATAAATAGTACATATTTTCAAACACAGGCATTTATCGTCCGTCTTTTGTTTCTTATTAGCCTCCTTGTCATCTCGTTTCATATTTTAATTCCGTAAAATACTTATCAGCGTCCATTTTTCTGGTTCCTTAGGAGATACAGCCCATTAATTGCAATCACCTTAATAAGTCAACTCATTATCACCTTTTGCTCTACAACCTTTGAAAACAACGCACAGCCAACTCCATGTCCACTGATCTACTTAAAGCTGTGGCTCTCATTCTGCTAAGATATCCACCATTTCAAAAGCAAATGACATCGCCATCACAGAACGGATCCCGGTTGTCAATGAGTGGTTTTACATTATCCCGGCAATAACTGTCAAGCAGGCAATAGAAACCAATTGCCCTGGATAGCCATTCACGTGCAATTTCTCTTCTCAATGGGCTGCTACACGTGATTCTGTTCCCTCCTTTGGTCCTTCCTTAACACCAATTTTTACTTTTCCAACAATACCTAGCTCCTCCATCCGAATGCAACATGTCCTTTTTCTGTTTCTTTTATTATACCTGCGAGCGAAGCCACAAGTGGGGTTATGTGCTTGGTTCTGTTTGCCTGTCTGTTACCAAGAAAATGAAAAAGAGAACTGAATGGAATTGAATCATATTAGGCATACTGACTGAAGACTATCCTACGAACAAATGATCAACCGAGAATGGAACTATTTTATTATTCAAACAATAGGTCAAATACCATGGTCACTGGGCGAGGTCAGTTTAAATACTTTTGATCCAAACTGTGTCAAACCTGCTGGATGGGTTGAGGATCAAGTAAGGATGAAGTAATTAGATTTTGACAACAGCCAAAATTCAAGGACGCAGGCGGGGTGAGATGTTAGGTTTTAATGCCCTTCCACACCACAGGATCAGTAGGAAAGTAGGAACCTGTTGTGTCCGAGCCCGGAGTTCATTATTTTCCAAGCATGGTGACGAATCGCGTGTTGAATCGCGCAATAAACAGTACACCAGAAACAGAGAAGATGTTTCATTTCATCACGTCTGTACGATTGGTCTGCACCATTTTTGCATTACCATACCCCAAACCACAGATGCCTACTAATTGTGTGGATGGGCCTGTAGACGGCGTGTGTAGTGCATTCCCTGAGTGACTCCTAATGTTATCATTGTTTTCGCTTTAATGTCAGCAGTAAAATATAAAACATTTGACTGATAAGGTGTCATTGCTACTTGTGAAGATCATCTGCCACTTTCTCCCAGTCTTTAGTACCAGTTGTGTGGAAGAGTTATTGCATATTGGAGCACATCACTGACTTCTATGGCTTCTTGTAAATCATTACCTGATACTGATAGGCATATAAATAGGCAGTTTCCATTACCTTCCACGATGCCATTAACATAATACCAACCATTAGGCTTAACCACCAAGGACACCAGGAAGACATCAACCTTCCTCTCTGTTTTTATAGAGCACAGGATCGAACCCCCTTCCCTGCTAATCTCCAACAACAAACAAATTTATCTTCCCTGACGTTATAATACCCCCGCAGGAATATAACCATGGTAAATGTCCTCGTTAGCTTATAAGGCTTAATGGCACACTTTTCCACAGGTTTTTATTATGCCCATTTCACCTCAGTATTGTCTTATTTTTTCCCCTTCTTTATCATTCATTTTATTATTTATCTATT
Source organism: Coenobita brevimanus (assembly GCF_032717465.1). Taxonomy (NCBI): domain Eukaryota; kingdom Metazoa; phylum Arthropoda; class Malacostraca; order Decapoda; family Coenobitidae; genus Coenobita; species Coenobita brevimanus. The sequence continues at coordinate 35,770,926 of NC_137065.1, forward strand.
TATTATTATTTATTCATTATTCTGCCTACTAGCTTAATAAAAGCCTCTAGCATTAATTAGAACAGCATACTACAATAGACACGGGAAGATTCTAAAGGGTTAATGGAACCAGTATTAAATCTCGTAGTCAGGCTCCTAAGACTAACTCTCAGCTGAATAAAATCTTCTGGCGTTACCTGGATAAAAAGGGAAAGAAGAGGCGACCATGAGGGGGTTAAAGTACCCTAAGAAATAAATAAATAAATGATTGAAGGAAGGAAGGAAAGAAGGGAGGAAGGTAGGAAGGAAGGTAGGAAGGAAGGTAGGAAGGAAGGTAGGAAGGAGGGAAGGAAGGTAGGTAGGAAGGAGGGAGGGAAGGAAGGTAGGAAGGAAGGAAGACGTGCTGTGAAAACAACAAAGAAAAACAGGTACGAGTAAGCCAATGGGAATAAGGCGCCACGACCACCATCAACACCAACATCAGAAGCACCAGCACCAGCACAACGAGCCCTATCCTTGTCACAGTCATCTTCAGTATCTCACATTTCCTCACAATTTCCTCCTCCCCAGGCATAAATAAAAAAGTGCACTGAATTCATTATTATTCTTACCTTGTGCATTTTTAAGTGAATCTGTTACCTCCCTTATGCATTCCTCTTCTCCCTTACTCCGTCCCTCGTATTTACCATATCCTGTATTAATGTGGCAAGTTGATTTTTTCCCCTGAGAGAGAGAGAGAGAGAGAGAGAGAGAGAGAGAGAGAGAGAGAGAGAGAGAGAGAGAGAGAGAGAGAGAGAGAACGGTCTTTCATCTCAAAATACCTTTCCTCCAGAGTCAGCCGAGCGGCTTGCCCTTGGTCCAGCCAGCTCTATGTCAGTAACACAAAGGCAAGCACGAAGCACTAACACAGAGTCAACAAAACGAGCACCCGGCACTCACTGTGACCAAACAAAGGACTGGCCAACAGACACGCAAAAAGAACTCACCCCAAAAATATATCCAGACTCACTTAAATTATCGGACATCTTATATGGACCTCTGTCTGCAATCGGTCAAGGGGATTCAGTCTTCCAACACACCCCCAAAAGCATACCCAGATACACTAAGATTACAGTCAAAGGTTATGTTTATTTCTGTCAACATTAGGCCTATTGTATTCAAAACTTGTGGATTCTGAATATATTTTATATGATTTTAGTTCCCATCAGGTAAGAATAAAGTTTCAATAACACTTGCCTGAGTAAAATGGGCAAATCACTACTCTCTGGAAATGCCACAATCCGTATTTCTCTTTGCCAGCAACCCCCAGTATTTTAAACGCAATGTGCCAAGACAGTTCGAAATAAAGAGACTTAAATTTGGCTTTCATTTTTCTCTTTTCCCTGGAAAGAACAATTTTGCTGGCTGTTAGCATCAGGCTCTTTCTTCTTTCCATAAAAAAACTATCTGTTGCAAAGAAAAAGCTAAATTGCAGACTGATCTAAGCTGAGTTCAATAAATATGCCTTTATGCTTATGACAGCACATCACATTTCCAACTTTCATTTTAGGTAACGCTCTTCAGTAAGCTACCTCTCCATTTTTTTACCACTTCCTCCCTTTCCTCAGTAATATCTACCATTACTAAAACGTTTAACTACTATTTGTTATTTCCGACGCTCCATGAATCCCATTTGTTCAGACCACTTTAAAACATTTATCTTGACTACGAAAATTTGTCTACGTCAACCTCCAGGCTGCACTCTCTCTCTTTCTCTCTCTCTCTCTCTCTCTCTCTCTCTCACACACACACACACACACACACACACACACACACACACACACACACACACACACACACACACACACACACACACACACACACAGATTTCTTCTGCAATTTCTCCTGGTAATTCGGCATTACTACTCTGGCCAAGGATGACAGAGAATAGACGAGGGACAAAAATGAGAGAGAGAGAGAGAGAGAGAGAGAGAGAGAGAGAGAGAGAGAGAGAGAGAGAGAGAGAGAGAGAGAGAGAGAGAGAGAGAGAGAGAGAGAGAGAGATTGTGTTCTAGTCTTTTAGTTGTATTAGGCCTACAAGTTTTACTCCCCTAAGGTTACCTGAAGAATACGAAATTAAGAAAGGCCTAATTCTACATTGTTTGGGTGATAAGGCTGATTGTTATTTTCCCTTTTCCTTTTTTTTATCATAATAAGCTGGTGGGTTTCTCCTCCCTTGCTTTAATTCCCTTCTTCCCTCCCACTATGAACCAGTTTCTCTCTCTCTCTCTCTCTCTCTCTCTCTCTCTCTCTCTCTCTCCCTCCTAATTTCCTGTCCTACCTGCCACACGCTCCTTATCTCTCACTCACAATCCTTCCTTCATTCCTTTCGTGCCATTCTCTATTTCACTCTCTCAATTTTCCACCTTCACAGTTTCTTCTTCGTCATTCTCTCCTCCTTTTTCATCCCTGCCTTTCCTCTAAATGGCCTTTTCTCTCTCTCATACTCCTTTCAGTCCTCTCTCTCTTCCTTCTCCCCATCCTCCGAACTACAAACCAGCTCTCATTTTTCTTATTAGGCTTCAAAACCATGGCTGAGACCTCCAGTACTTACTCAGCTTCTTTCTTCGGCATTTTTCCTCTTCCTTCTGAATACCGTGGAGTTTGGTGACGTAGCTTCATTTCTTAACCCTCTGTGCACAGGGTTGTCCAGTGAGTCTTCTTCTTAACATCGCCTGACGATTTTATTCAGCTCAGGATACGGATGAGATACAGCCTTCATTAATCCCTTCACTGCTAGAGTTCGTCCGAAAAAGAGTAAAATCGTCTGGTTGAAGCTTGAGTAAATATTAAGGACGTCACCCGAAATGAAGATGTTAACCAGTACGCCTCAATCATGGCACATTTTTTCCTTGGACAAATGGCCAGACACATTTTAATTTCAACTTCTTTTTTTTATTTTAGCGTTTTATAAAGTTTTATGGAATCGAAGGTCAAAACATACAAAGAGACAAAGGAGGGGATCATATGTTTTTGTATGTTCATTAATCAACATAGCAATTAGCAGTGATATATGACAGTCCTTTGTAGCTGTGAGACTATCCTGCTTTTCCTTGAGAATGTTGGTATATATTTTTGTATTATCTCAGTTTCCCCACTCTATAATTTCAGCTTTACGTCTCTCCATTTCTTCTTCCTTGCATCTTTCCATCCAAATTTCCTGTTCTCCCTCTCACACCCCTTACCTCTCGCGAGCAGTCCTTCCTTCCTTCCCTCCTACCCTACCGCCCTTCCTTCCTTCCTTCCTACCCTGCCGCCCTTCCTTCCTTACCTGGCGTCCTTCCTTCCTTTTTATTCTTCCTCTCACCCACTCTCTCGGTTTTACCAATCTCCCTTCCTTCTACTTTTCAGCCAGATTTATGAACCTCCATCCTACACTCCATACTTTACGTTCATAATCCTTCCTTTCTACTCAGCCGTCCTTCCTCTCGCTCTCTCAGTTTTCCCTCGTCACCATTTTTCCTTAACCACTCTCCCTCTCTCCTTTCTTCGTACATTTTCTCTTCCAGATTTTCTGTTCTACCGCTCACTCTCCTTGTAATTCTCTCATCTTTCCTTCTCTCTCTCTCTCTCTCTCTCTCTCTCTCTCTCTCTCTCTCTCTCTCTCTCTCTCTCACACACACACACACACACACACACACACACACACACACACACACACACACACACACACACACACACACACACACACACACACACACACACACACACACACACACACACACACACACACACACACACACACACACACACACACACACACACACACACACACACACACACACACACACACACACACACACACACACACACACACACACACACACACACACACACACACACACACACACACACACACACACACACACACACACACACACACACACACACACACACACACACACACACACACACACACACACACACACACACACACACACACACACACACACACACACACACACACACACACACACACACACACACACACACACACACACACACACACACACACACACACACACACACACACACACACACACACACACACACACACACACACACACACACACACACACACACACACACACACACGCAACCCTTCCATCCTCCCTCCCTACCCTCTCGTTATCCTCCACAATACAATCCTACAGTACCTTCCTTCATTTTCTCAAACTTCCCTCTAACTGTTCCACACTCGTTCGTCGCCCAAGGGGGATGGGGAGATAAAAGATCAAAATTACGCATAATCACCGCAACTTCACCCTTTGAGCGAGGACTTTTATTATTTAAACTTTCAGATTTCTAGGTTAAATTCATTAAAAAAAGTTCTGCGAAGGCACACATTGAAAGACTGTGGGGAGCAGCAGGGGTGAGGAAAAGGATAATGCTGAATAGGACTTTTTCATTCTCATCATGTAAGCACTTTCATCACGCAAAAACTGATTATTTTTCAGGTCAGAGCATCATTGTATCTAGTTCAGAGACCACTTTTCCTACAGACTTCGCCTGGTGGGAACAATAAGGAGTTACACAGGTGCATGAGAGCAGTCTTTTTGGTCTGATGAAGAGCGGGGCATAATCAGTAAATTTAATCCTAGAAATGTGCACCCCTATCATGCAATGTCTGGATTTTGCCAGTTTAATCTGAGACCTCGAAAGATGGCAAGAAAAAAAAGAAAAAAAAAGAAAGAAAGAAAGAAAGAAAGAAAAATACTCTATCGCTAGCCAGAAAGGAAGTCATCAGCTTTAGTCTTGGGTCACGTCCACACCAAATGCTTGCTGATGCGACCTGGAGTTTTACATCAACTTAACTCGTACAAGTGACCCCACTGGACGCGGGTGAGTGTGGACGAGAACTTCTAAGGGTTACTGTGATGCAACACTTCCTCCCGCACCAGCACGCCTTTGGTGCGGACGCGCCAAAAAAGGTTGTAAGGCATTGGTGTTCATTGTGCATATGCGTTTATAATTTATTTAGTTAATTATACAACCTTAAATGGAGCCCAGCATAATGGTGTTCTAGCAGCATGTTTCCATGTATTGTGTAGTGTAGTTTGTGTCTGAATCTCTCTCTCTCTCTCTCTCTCTCTGTTCTTTGTAACATCCTAACAACCACAACTTCCTACCTTATATACGCCATTACCGTACATAATTCTACATAAAATATTTTTAATCCCAGTGTTTTATTCACTTAATGCCACTCAAAAGTGTGTTATTAATTCACCCTTACCTTAAGTCTGGAACAATTACCATCATTAGACTTGGTTTATAGATGGACGGATGATTTGGGGAATTTTCTCTTATCCCATTTCATCCTTAAAATAGAACGACTAGTAATAAATCCAGCATAACCCCAGCACCTCTTTCCTACTCTTCTCCAACTCAGCACATTTCTCGTACTCTTCACCAACTCAGCACATCTCTCGTACCCTTCAACAACTTAGCACATCTCTCCTACCGTCAACAACTAAGCACATCTCTCCTCCCGTCAACAGCTCAGCACATATTTAATGCCCCTCACTAACTCAGCACATCTTTCCTACTCGTAAACAACTCAACGCAACTCTCGTACCCTTCAGCAACTCAGCACAGAGCCTCTCCCATCCCCTCCAAGTCTTCCCAAACTTCTCCATGAGCGCCATTCCTTCCCCGCGATTAACTGCAGTTGCTCCTCCGGGTATTTCTTCCCCTCTTGTCGTTCCCCAAGAAATTATGGCAGCCACTTCTCACTGCTCACATTCACAAAATACCTCTGCTGCTCATCCCCTTCGCTTAGACGACGTGTTATGGTTTATTTGTATCAGAGGTAGACGATATGGTGTTCAGATTAAGAAATTTATCTGGTACTGAAAGAGTTTGTAGATGATAACTCGATCGTATGGCCATGCTGTCTTTGTCACCCCTTCCATCCACTGCTTATCTCTCTCTCTCTCTCTCTCTCTCTCTCTCTCTCTCTCTCTCTCTCCTATGCTTTACCGTTTCGTACTCAACTGCGTCTTTACAGTGAAGCAGATCGAAGAGAGTGAAATTGTATCGAGGGGTATGTTTACAGAGTGCTATAGGAATATTAATGGAACAGTGCCATTACCGGATCTATAGACGATATAATAATGCCCTGTGATTGATAAACAGGGTGGTGCAAGGACTAGTAAAATGAATCAGATATTTGCAGTTAAGAATCAATCATTTTGCTGTACTAGAGGAAGTATAAGGGAATAATGAAATACTTATGACATCTACTTGTCTCTATAAAGGATACGTAAAGTGACCAAGAAATGTAAAAGGAAGGTAGACTACTGTTGGATGCTGTACACACACACACACACACACACACACACACACACACACACACACACACACACACACACACACACACACACACACACACACACACACACACACACACACACACACACACACACACACACACACACACACACACACACACACACACACACACACACACACACACACACACACACACACACACACACACACACACACACACACACACACACACACACACACACACACACACACACACACACACACACACACACACACACACACACACACACACACACACACACACACACACACACACACACACACACACACACACACACACACACACACACACACACACACACACACACACACACACACACACACACACACACACACACACACACACACACACACACACACACACACACACACACACACACACACACACACACACACACACACACACACACACACACACACACACACACACACACACACACACACACACACACACACACACACACACACACACACACACACACACACACACACACGTTATATTAAGAGTCTTGTTGCGGGTGATAAATGGGGAGAGATGGATGACGGGAATATTTCACAACGCTGGTGTGTGTTGATGATGCTGTGCTGCTGGCTAATAGTGAACACAGTACTCGCAGGACAGTACAGAGTTTTATTACTGTTCGTGAGTGGCGTAATCTGGAAGCAATTTAAGATAAGGAAGAAAGTGGTGACTGGTGAGAGAGAAAGTGATACAGTGTGACGTGTTGGTGAATTGGGAGAAACCTGAAATTATAAAAGAGTTTAAGGAAGGTAGTGACAGAAGAGAAACTAATGTGTAAAGCCAATGGAAAATAGAGTTGAAGTGAAAATTTTGACTATTTCCTTTCACCTTAATTGGCCCAGATTTTTGTCCTTTTGCATTTTATTTCATACGGCTCATTAACAGAAAAAAGGTGATCTGTGGCTTTACATTCATTTCACAACACTTCCTCATGACTAGCATCATATTCTAGTATACATATTCTTTTGTCACAACCAAGCATAGAAAGGTGAAAGTTTTAAGTCAAGTTTAAGTGAAAAGAATACAGTGTTCGGAGACCAAGATGCGAAACAGAAGACTGGGGACAGATGATGCAAGAGAACTGTATGGACGTGTCAGTGCTCGCAGTAACATATGGATGAGAGGCTTCGGTAAGGCATCGGTTTGAAAATTCCACAGTTAGAGCTAAAGAAATGAGACGGGGAAGGAAATGATGTGACTTGTCATGGCCCAATAGGATGAGGAAAGGATTATTTACATATGTGGAGTGTGTGTATAGGATGTGGACATTTAACTATTGTAGAGATGGGTAAAAATGAGTGGTGGAAGAATGTATATCAGTTGAAGGACTGAAGGCGTAGGAGACCAGAGAGGAGGTGGATGGTTGTGATAAATGAATATTTCGGCAATATATGGAAATTAATTAATCTAAAGAATGAACGAAGGATAAAAATGTATTGAAGAAATATAAATTAAAATGGAACACTCCTTTTAAAGATTTGGCAGCCGACGGAATGGTCTTTATCCCTAGAGCCATTATGAAGAACATATATATGTGAATCGTCTGGCCTGCGAGGTGAAGCGATGACTTTCAAAGACTTAAATGATTAGAGAATGGATGTTCGGACCGTTTGACTGGGCACTTTGCTGATAGTTCCGCTTTTGTCATTTTCTCTTAGTTCTACTTTTGTAATTTCTTACTATTTCTGGATTCCCTCATGAATGGGAAACAGGAGAAGAATTAGCTATGATGCTGATGGTATTGATGATGATGACTGTTATGTACAATACTTCCACTGGTGGTAGGTGGTGGAGACCAGGAAACCTTTTACAACACTGGGTAAGAACCACATAATCAGATAATGGGGTGATGTGGAACTTGTTATGGTGTCCCTGCTAACTGGGTGGAACGACGCAAATGAGACGTCCATCCAGGAACCAAACTTCCACCCTTTTCTCCGCGCCTCAGGGTTGCCAGGCAGTGTCAACCACAAGGGAACATCAGTTCACTGCACAGGACGGCCCTGTATGGGTGGTTCCTTGCCTGTGGTTGATGGGTATGCTCTTTCCGACATACTGGAGTTGATCAACAACAGTAACAACAGCAACACATCCATTATATAGGACATGCCATTTTCAGTCACTGAAGTTCAGCCTACCATGATGCAGCATTCAAAAGCATCCAGCCTCGCAGCATGATCGCTCTTTTTACAGTGCGTTGGACCAGATTACTCTGCATGGGAAGACTTACAGTGAAGTGGTACATCAAACCCTCCAGTTCGGTAAATCTCACCTAAGCCGAATAAAATCATCTGGTAGCAGAAGATATACCATCATGGTGAAGGGATTAACTTGCAAACCTAGCCTGATAGATTTATGTATTCCTTCAGTACGTAAGAGCATTCACATTATATCATCATCATTCTCATCATTATCATCCATCTTTTCCACAAATACACTTAGTGAATGGGTTCTAAAAACACTAGCAAGAAAGCAGAAAAGCTGGAGTTTTAACAAAAACACTACTTATACACTATCTTCACTTGAACTTGGCCTAAATGTGCCACATCTCCCTCTTGACAGCTGATCTGTTACAAGAAAATGACACAAGAACACACTATTAATCTCGAGAAAGTGCTGTGGAATGGATGCGGAGGTGCAATATTGTAGTCTTAGGGAAACAATGTGCAAAAGGACCAAATTCTCCGCCAGGTTAATGTAAAACGATCTAAAATAAAATGAGTCACACGTGTTCACTCATCATTGAAGCCACTAGATAGCTATCGTTATACAATACACCACTGGCTCCAAACACACTGCCGCCCCAACACCAATAAAACTGCCCCACACTACGCCCCTCCTTTGCAACTCCTCCCTACTGCCTCTAGATGATGTTAATAAACTTAGAGGACACCACTTGCAGCGAAGGGATTAATTAATACTGTATCTAACCTCTCCATTCCGAAAAGAGTCTCCTTGTTGTATGAAAGTTAATCTGGCAAACAGCAAGAATACATTTTACAGTATCTCGTCTAAGAGATTTTAATAAGAGTTAAAGATAGTGGACGTCTTTTAGCAGTCATTTTTTGCCGCTATCAAACGATTTTATTCAGCTCAAGAAAGAGAGTTTTCAAACTAAATAGGTTAGATATTGCCTTCTCTTACTCTCTCATCACTAAAATCCCTCCAAAGCGTATGGAAATCGTCTGGTAGGAACAAGAAAAAAATTAGTCTATTAACGTTCTCTGGTTGAAGGGTTTAATGCTGCTCCCCATTCGTTCTCGTCCAACTTACCCCCTTATTTTTAGAGAGAGAGAGAGAGAGAGAGAGAGAGAGAGAGAGAGAGACACACACACACACACACACACACACACACACACACACACACACACACACACACACACACACACACACACACACACACACACACACACACACACACACACACACACACACACACACACACACACACACACACACACACACACACACACACACACACCGCTTAACAAACACGCACTCTCCCGCACGATCAGTCATTCAGGGTCGAACTGGGTAAACTCATTCATTATTCATTCAGGTTTGGAAGGAAGGCAAAAAGTGTGTCGGGAAAAATACACCAATACACTCTTTTCACATCTACTTGGCCTAAAACTGACACTTTTTTATCCTGAATGTTGATCTATGTAATGAGATTATCACATGAATATCGCACCATATTCCTTTTGCTCTAACTTGACACAAAACTATCATCTCTCCATCTTGACTGAAGACTTGTTGCGATGGAATAACATTAAGAATATGATGCCTGTCACGAGGAATTGCCGTGGAAAGGGGGTAGTGATGAAGTATTGCATTTTTTTTTTTTTTTGCCACTTAGCGATGTGAAATAAGTCGGAAAAGGAAGAAAAAATGGGCCAAATTACAGTAAACAGAATCCCAAAGAATCTATCTATCTCTATCTATTGCCAGACGCCTCAATCCCGTTTGGGGTGGCCACAAACAAATCGCCTCCAAGTCGCCCTGTCCCCCGCCATTTCACTCCCCTGCTCCCAACTCACACCCCCCTCTCTCATATACCTCTCCACCCCATCCCTTCATCTCATCCTCGGCCTCCCCCTCCCTCTTCCCCCCTCCACCTCACTCACATACACTCTCTTCGTCAGTCTTTCACCCTCCATCCTCTCCACATGGCCAAACCACCTCAGTGTGTTCCTCATAACGCTTCCTATCACATCCACATCAACACCACAACGCTCCTTTATATCCTCATTCGTCAGCCTCTCTCTCAACGTGACTCCACAGGCTCCTCTTAAATAACTCATTTCCACTGCTCTCACTCTTGAATTGTGTCCTTCCAACAATGTCCAAGCTTCACTTCCGTACGTTAGAGTTGGTATCACAATACTGTCATGTAGTAACTTTTTCACTTCCATGCTCACTTCCCTGTTTCTTATCACTGCTTTCAAAGAACCAGCAACCTTTCTTCCCTGCTGTACCCTTTCAAGAACTTCACCCTCCAAACCTCCATCCTTACTCATCACACTACCCAAGTACTTAAACGTACTCACATTTTACAATTCCTCACCATCCAACCTCGCTGTACATTCACTAACTTCACCTCTCTCAAAGACCATCACTTTACTCTTCCCTACATTCACCTTTAGATTCCGTTTCTTACACACTCTCTCAAACTCATCCACCAAGCCTTGCAGCTCCCCTTCGTCTTCACTCAACAACACAGTATCATCTACAAACAACAGTACAGGGAGTTTCCAAACACTATCCTCTCTCACCAGGGCCACTCCAACATCCACTACCCTACCTTGTACCTCTTTTATTACCCCATCCATGTACAGATTGAACAACCATGGAGACATGACACATCCCTGTTTCAAACCAACTTTCAAAGAGAAAAATTCACTTAGTTCACCATCCACACGCACTGCAGCCTTCGCACCATCGTACATACTCTTCACAGCATTCAACAACTTCCCATCTACTCCATATATTCTTAATACTTTCCACAGTCCTTGTCTATCCACCCTGTCATATGCTTTCTCCAAATCCATGAAAGCTGCATACAACTTCTTTCCCTTCTCTAGAAACTTTTCCACTAAAGATCTAAGAATGAATATCTGATCTACACAACCTCTTCCCTTCCTAAAGCCTCCCTGTTCTTCTCCAACTAATTTCTCTGTTCTTTCTCTAACTCTGTCTATAAGTATCCTACCATACACTTTTCCTATTATACTAAGAAGACAAATGCCCCTATGATTACCACACACTTCTTTTTCCCCTTTTCCTTTGTACAAGGGAATAATTATACCTGACTTCCAATCCTCCGGGACTCTACCTTCCTCCCAGGCCAATCTGCACATCTTCCACATCCATTCTACTACTATCTCTCCCCCATGCTTCAGCATTTCACCACACACTCCATCAATTCCTGGGGCTTTTCCCGATTTAACTTTCTTCATTGCTTCCACAATTTCTATCCTACTGATTTCTTCCTGTCTTCTCACCTCCCTCCTTCTCCCAGCCATTCCCCAGCCACTTATACTCGCATTACTTCCATCCTCTACGTTCAACAATTCCTTAAAGTGTTCTCTCCATCTGTTCACTTTTTCTCCCTTCTCCACTAGTAATCTACCATTTTTATCTTTCACTCCCCTGCTAGCTTCACTTCCACCCTGTCTTACTCATTTCACTTCTCTCCAGAACATTTTCTTACAGTCCCTCCATTTTACACTCAAATTCCTTCCAAATTCCTCATCCACTCTCTTCTTACTCTCTCTAACTAATCTTTTCACCTCTCTCTTTCTGTCCACATATAACTCTCTCTTCCGCCTCTCAACTTCTTCCACGCCCCTATTTCTCATCCATTCATTGTATGCTTTCTTGTTTTGTGCCACAGCTTGTTTCACCTCTTCAGTCCACCACGCTGTTCCTTGCACCCCCCTCCGTCTTCTCTTCCTTCCACACACCACATCACATGCTGCACATATTTCTTCTGTAAATATCTTACACACACCTTCTACGTCTCCCATCTGCTCCAATTCATATTTGCCCAATCGTTCCTCCACGTCTCTCTTATACTCTGCCTTTTTCTCATCCTCTTGTAACCTTTCCACTCTCCTTGCAACTACTCCTTCCTCTCGTCTTTCCCTTCTTCTATTCCTCCATCTTACTTGCATTCTAATTCTGGCCACCACCAAGTAGTGGTCAGAAAGTCCACTCCCCCAACCTCTATACACTCTTGCATCCTTTACACATCTTCGCATCCTTTCATCCACACACACATAATCAATCATTGCCTTCCTTTCATTCAGTTCACCACCCACCCTTCTCATCACTCGCCATGTATACCTGTGGATCATTTTATGCCTGAAGAGGGTATTGGCTATCACCAACCCCCTCCCAGCACAAATGTCCACTAACGCACTCTCATTCTCATCTATCTCAGCAGGCACACCCCACTCACCAACTATTCCATCCACCTTCACATTCCCAACTTTACCATTCATATCACCGATCAAAAACACTCTCTCATTCCTTCCAAACTTTTCCATGCACGCTTCCACATTTGTCCAGAACTCTTCTCTCACTCTTCTAGCATGATCTTGCGTTGGTGCATACACACACACAATCGCCCACATTTGTATTCCAACTTTCAACTTTACCCACACAATCCTTGACCCAACTGATCCATACTGTCTTATGCTCCTCTTCCATCTTTTACTCACAACTATACATCACTGTGGAAATAATGTAGACCTGTGGTATTAATTAATTTTGCCATCAAGCTACCGGGCATAAGCAACAGGAGAACAAAAATCTCTCCCAATATAAAGTGAAAGAGTTATGGCATGAAAATTAGCTACCTTGTCTTTGTAGGCTAAATTCCTTCGTGTATTCGTTACAGTAACCTTGTGGAGAAAGCACTACTTATTCTCCACTTCCCTCTTAACTGAAAACTAAAATTTTTCCTTTGTTCATTACCAACGAAAATGTTTTATGGCACGACACTTAGCTACCTTGACTTTGTAGTCTAAATTCCTTCGTGTATTCGTCACAGTAAACTTGTGAAAAAGCACTACTTATTCTTCTCTTCCCTCTTAAACGAAAACTAAAATTTTTCCTTTGTTCATTTCCAGTTAAAATGTTAAGGAGCATGACTGTTACTTGCTTTGTCATTCATCTCTATTACCGGATTGTTTTAACTATTTTATTTTCATATAATTTTAAGTCATGTCAACAGTGATTAGGCCTACCAGATTGAGAGGGGTGAGGTAGGATTCAGGAAGAAGAAACACTGAACACATATGCAAGAGAGTAATGAGTTGTTAATACGTTAATACGTCAAAACTCTCGACTACGAACCAGGAATTTGCAGACATGTCATTAGCTACTTTGTGTGTGTGTGTGTGTGTGTGTGTGTGTGTGTGTGTGTGTGTGTGTGTGTGTGTGTGTGTGTGTGTGTGTGTGTGTGTGTGTGTGTGTGTGTGTGTGTGTGTGTGTGTGTGTGTGTGTGTGTGTGTGTGTGTGTGTGTGTGTGTGTGTGTGTGTGTGTGTGTGTGTGTGTGTGTGTGTGTGTGTGTGTGTGTGTGTGTGTGTGTGTGACTCTGGGCAGAGACTTGATGACCCTTTCTCTAAGCCCAGCCGCCCACCTAATTGTGACAGCCCTTTACATGTCACCACTTCAGCACTAAATCACACCATTCATAATAGGGCTGTTTCATTCAAGATAAGTGTGATGGTATTAACTGGAGCGCTATTATTCCATGTCTGTGAATTTTTTGGGAGACCAATGAAGTCTGTCTTAACAAAACTCATATCATCCTATAGTTTCCTGATCCATCCTTTTGTCGAACCATCGTTCTTTCAGGCAGCAGATCGCTTCCCTAACCCTCCGATCATTACTTCCTCTTGTACTACATATGCAAGATAAGTGATAGGAACGAGGCCTAGAATTCACAGTAATAAATTCATGCTGGGAATTCATCGAGGAAATAAATTTATAATACACCAAGAGCTCAGTTTCGCCCTAGCTTAATGTATAGGGTGGTACGTAAATTGCTCTTTACTAGGAACTCGCATGATGATATCTTGTGTGTTGTGGGGACGGCTCATCCTCCTGGTGTGGGCTTTGGTGTGGCACTGAGGGTAAGAAATGAATAAATAATGCAGGACAGGCACTGATAACGCTGAGTGAGCCGTCCATGCAACACACGAGTAATCACCGGGAGGAGTTGAAGAGCATCGCTATAATGGACCACCCTGTTACACTCTAATAAGCTGAGGTTCATTATAAGCCAGCCAGCCTTTATGTAATCTACGACCAGGATGCATTACCGGCGAGTTCTGAGTAAACAAAAGCTAATTAACGTGTCTATTGTTTGCAGGTGCTAACTCAGGGTCATTACCGTACGCCAGCAGCTAACGTACGGTACGGATAATCGTTCCCCTGAAATGTGCATCCCTGTTATTGTGCAAAAATGTAAACAGAGAAAAAAATGACGCTGTGATGTGAATCCATGAAAGAGAAGGTGTATGTGTCCCTGTTACTGTGCAAAAATATAAAGCGGAAAAAATACACAGAGTACAACGGGAAAATGTAATACCTTTGATGGTCTCTTCACAGCTTGGCAGTGACTGATAACTTGACCCCTTCAGCACGATGGTAAACTTTTAATGCTGTTCTGTTTTGGTCCGGCCTGAGGAATACGTTGAAGTTAAAGAAGACGTGTTGAAGTGAGGAACTTAATGAGGACTAAAGCTGATTTCTTTAGTTCATTAAGTCTCTCCTCGTCTGAATATTATCATTTGGTCAATTAGAATAGTAGTAGTAGTAGTAGTAGCAGTAGTAACAGCAGTAATAATCCCAGTAGTACTAGATGTAGTAGTAGTAGTAGTAGTAGTAGTAGTAGCAGTAGTAGTAGTAGTAGTAGTAGTAGTAGCAGTAGTAGTGGAATTAGAAGTGGTAGTAGCAACCCCAAGCTCATCTGAAAGTGAACTCGGTGGACTGCAGGTTGAAGTTATTCTCCTGCAGTCCACCCTCCACCTCTTGGGAGATATAGGGAGGGAACTGAAGAATGTTTGTATAATCAGGAAGACGAGGCACCCAGTCATATCAGTGCCCCCACGTGAAGGTCTTCCTTTTCAGCACCTTAACATGAATAAAATTAGTAAAGAAATCATCGTACTGAAGGGGTTAACACGTTCACTACTAGGAATATCTTATAACCTCTCCCAGAATTAGTCAGGAAGAGTAGGCAAACGAAAATGCACGTAACATTGGCGTGATCAAAGGTTTTCCTGGTAACTTTTGGGGCTGTGTACCTAATTATCAATTCATGGATCCTTGTTGGTTTTGTACGAAGCGTACAAGGAAACAATGTTGGTGTATTTGAGCGTTCGCTGTTATGTGATATTTGCTAATACTAAGCGCTGAAATGTGCTCATATATTCCGTTTACATGAAACTATATCATACAGAGCAGATCTGATCATTGCCTAATTGCTGAAATAATTCATTGTGTAGCTGCCTGACTATCCTCTGTTAACTGACGCCTTGGTGACTGACCGACTAGTTACCTCACATGCTCATTTAGCTCTGAAGAACACATGCACAAGATCCTTTAGCTTCTATAGGGAACTTTAGTCATTTTAAACCACACTGTACACCAATAAAAGAATCCGATGGAACCAAGAGGGTTAAAGAGTAATGCTTCCTAGCTTATACTTTTCCTAATAGATTACAGACTCTTTATGTTAATCTATCCCATTAAATACATAAGGTGGGAGGGATCACGAAGCAGGAAGAGGAAATCAGAAAAGGTGAAGAACTCTCAAACAATCCATTCAGTCATCATTCAAGCCTTCGACCGACAATTTTATTCAGCTCTAGAAAGATCCTTTGGGGTGTTATGGTTAAATTCTTTCACCATTTGCACAGCTCATGGTGAATTTCCTTCTCCCGTAGCAACCATCACTTTACTACATTTACCTTCAAACCTCACCGCTCACAGGCATTCACGGAACTCCCCATTATTCTACAAACATTAGTCACTATCAGCAAATAACACAGCATGATTTATATGTATCAGAATATATCATCATGACTCACCTATCGTTGCCTGTATCACTCACAGCAAAGCATATTTAGTCCTAGTCCCACTAGTATCTTCGTCCATTGATACCTCTACTACAATCAGGGTGACGTTACCATCATTACATCAGTCCAATACTGATACACCGTGCTAATAATGAACCAAACAATCAACATCCATCTACGACATTTACACAAGCTCTCCCACCGTCATAAACTCTCTTTACGGGATTTAGCCATTTCTATCACGTTAATATTAGACTAAAAATAATAGCAATCAAATGGCGGCTAAAGTTACGGGTACTGCATTGTAGCGTTATGTTGCAATTGCACGTTTGGCTGGACCAGACCATGTGACTGTCTCATCGGCTGGAAAACATGTGGATATAAAATTCTCGACATAAATGAATCTGGCTGAGGTAAAACGCGTATGGACCAGTGTGTGTGTGTGTGTGTGTGTGTGTGTGTGTGTGTGTGTGTGTGTGTGTGCGGTGTGGAGGCGGGTGGGCTGCCAGTGTAATGTCACAAACGCATCATAGTCAACTCACAGCATCAGTCATAACATGCCCACGAACGTCTTCCCCAACCATCCCATTCCTCTTCATTTTCAAGTCTTACTGGTACCAAGCTAGAGACCCACTAATGTTCGTATCCTTTATGTCTAGAAAACAGTCAAAGTACAAGTTACAAATCCTGTCAGATCACAACACAACTAAAATTCTCAGCTTTGCTACCCACAGGGACGGTCAGATGTCCACAAAATAAGATTCATTACAGAGAAGAAGGAGAGTACGGAACTATCGAGTCCGAGAATGTTTTTTAAATGGCATTTAGTTTTTGCTATAATCGGACGATTTTTGTGTTTTGGAGAAATTTCTTGCATTAGGGGAGTTAAATATGTCCATTGATTAACGCTGTCAATCGTGAAGGTTTTTCTTAAGGAGTAGTACGAATAAACAAAAATACTTCCTCAGGGTGAAGGGTTAAGGCACCTCTCGTAATGAAAGACTTAGAACACGAGAAAAACACACATGAGAAACACTAAGGATACCACACATATTTCACCATTACATTCGTCCTTGTGACAGAGAGGCGTGTAATGTTTTGCACGACGTGTGTGTATCTGGTTATGAAAAATATAACCCAACCACTTTTCACCCAATTTTAATTAAACTTCGTGTAAGATTTGAGACTGTGCCAAGGGGAAGACCTATGGTTTTTGAGAATAATAGATCAAAGGTCAAGGTCACAGTACTAGGTCAAAGTTTGAACTAGCAAGGTCAACTTAGGTAGTTCCTATCTGTTTTAAGCCAAACCTGGTGGAAGGACTGAAGGAAATATAACAACAAAGGGATTCAGTTTTGCGAACAAACACTCGAAGGTCAAGATTTCATGGGAAGGTGGAAATTTGACCCTTGTGTGTGTGTGTGTGTGTGTGTGTGTGTGTGTGTGTGTGTGTGTGTGTGTGTGTGAATAAAACAACTAAAATAGTTTTGATATGATTTAGACCAAACATGGTAGAGGTTGAGGATCATTCAAGGGTTGACCTACTGATTTTTCGAACAAAACGTCAAAGGTCAAGGTCTCATGGCAAGGTCAACTTAAAACAGATTTTATCCGATTTAGATCAAGCTTTGTGGATGGGTTAAAGATTAAGACACAAATAAAGATTAAATTTTGAGGTTCACTTAAGGATAACGTTAAGGAAAGATCGAAGGTTAAGGTCACATGGCAAGATCAATCTTAGTAGTTTTCTGCCTGATTAAAACCAAATTTTGTGGAAGGGTTCATGATAATGTAAGGATGATGGGATTCGATTCTGAGAACACTCAAGGCAAGGTCAACTGTTCGACCCTCTGACTCGAACAATTTTCATTCGATTTGAACCAAGCTTGGTGGACGGATTCAGAGTCAGTCAAGGGTGTAGATTCAATTTTGAGGACAATAGATCAAAGGTCAAGGGCACAGGGCAAGGTCAACCAAAACAATTTTCAGCAGATTATGACCAAAGTTGGAGAAAGTGTTAAGAGTCAGGCAAGAATGAAGTCACTGGATTTTTAAAAGAACTGGTCGAAGGTCAAATCCACAGGTCAAAGTCAAATGATCAGCCCACAGACCAACTGAAGGGTGTGGGTGTCTGAATGTTTCTTCTTGTTTTATTACCCGTTCCCACCCCGGAAGGGCTCGGAGACGGGTATTGTTTTTACTCGATTTGTCTGTTTTTCTGTCTGTCTGTCTGTCTATTAACAGCTTCACACGAACACTACCGGTGCGATTTTGACTAAAATTACTGGGATGATGGACTATGACCTTTTGATCACCTGATAAAATTTTTAGCCAAATTGGGCTAAGGCCTAAGCTGTAGGCCCAGAATGTAAAAAAATATGTAAAAAAAAAAAAAAAAAATCGCCATTACTTCTTTCAAATTTGTCGTATCGACGTGAAACCAAAACCTAAAGATAAGTCTTTCAAATATGCATCCTATAATGCCTCAATACATCAGGGGTATCACCCCCGAGTTAGCGGTCAGGGGGGGTCAGTGTCAGGTGGGTCTGGCCTAAAATTTCAAATGGGCATTAAATCGTCAATTTTCACCCGATTTACTTCAAATTTGATATGTGACATCTTTGACTGGATATCCTGATATGTTTATACGTCAGCACTAAAATGACTCCCGTGGACGGGTTTGCTGTGCTTTGGCACCGCTTCTTTTTGAGCTTGGGATACAACTGGTACTGAAGGGGTTAGCTACTAGCTACGTTTTAGACCACCCCGTGTATTGAGAACGCTATGTAGAAGCAATAATAATAATAATAAAAGACGTAGAAGAAGACCGTTATAAAAATAATTAAATAAAGCCCAATTAGAAAATCTACAGCACAACATCAGCCAAATACTCACCCATATAGTCGTCCTGGTCAGGGTAACGCTGCAGGAGTTCGTTGGTGCCATCCGTGAGCAGAATCCTGGAGGTCTGTGCAGAGGCGGGGGGCGGCGGTAGCATCAACACCACCACAGCCACCACCACCACCACCACACGTCTCCACCACATCACCCTCACTCCACTCTGTACCCCACTACTCATCACCATGCCTGTTACGTCTAAGTTACTATTTCTCACGCCACTCTGTTCCACACGACTCATCACCCCTCCTGGTATGCTTATGGTAGCTACAATTTTCCTTAGTTTTCACCACTACAGTAACATGACACTGAAGTTGAGTATAATCACAGAACTATTTATTATCCACGGCTATCATTAATTTCTCAGATCACTACTATGACCACTACATCAACGGATTATTTTCCTCAGTTAGCCCTCATCATTATAATGCCATACGACACTGGGCTGAAAATGGTTACAGACACAATACTGAGTCCAAAATTTTTTACAATTACCATGTCAGTCAGCTCACTGTAAAATTACTATTTCACTCATGATCTTTACTTACGTCTCCAGTGCTCTTTTCCTGATTCCGTCCACACCATGACAGTGCGACACGAACACTAACTGATACGATAACACTCACAAGACAGTGTTGATTTTTTATTTATCTTCATTAAGTACAACTCATCACCAGTGCTATTACATCTTGTCACTACTGTGTTTTCTTCAGGCAAGCATCGCCACTTTGATAAGAAACGAGATTGATAATTATACCTTCGTAATTTCAGTTACTTGAATCGAAAATTTGCCAGGTTTCTCAATTTACAGGTACCTCACCATCACAAAACAACACAAGTAATTTATCAGCCAGCTCAGTAACGCAGCACTTCCTCACGCTTGTTCCTCCTATAACGCCATTACTGTTTTCCTTTGTCAACCCACCACCACTACCATTCCGCGCGATACTGTGAAATGGAGTATTCATGAGACTGAGTTAATCTACAACTACCATTAATTTGTCTGTCTGCCATTTACGACCTTTTTGGTTACGTAGATGACATTAGTTTTCTCAGTCAACTCCCACTACCTCTGTGCTGCACGACACCTGCTAAATATCATATGTTCACAAAATTAAATTAGTGCTTTCAGCTTCCTGGTCCATTTACCTCTCAGTCTTCTCATGAAAGAAAAAATAAACCACCACTCACAATTTTTCCTGTTAAGTCGCCTATAATTTTTCCTCAGTGAACTTCCACCATTATAACCCTGCACGACACTGGACTGGAAACGAAATATTAACAGAGCCAAACTCATTAGTCATAACTACAAATAATTAAACCTGTCAGTCCACTCAGCTGATACGTACAACATCGCGCCTACTGTTACGCTGTCCATATTATTTGCCTCATTCCACAGCCACCACTCCAGCGCTGCATGACACTGAATGGAACTGACGCACTCGCAAAACAGAATTTATGATTTACACCTCCCATTAATCTGTCCGTCCGCTCTATTAACAATATATGTAAACCAAAAGCACCACTGTCAGAAGTTTGCACATTAATCACATTGGCTTTGTTGTTTATACACGTGGGGACCAAACTCACAGTAACAACATACTTTGTCAGTGGTGGTTAGTGTAATGTTGTTGTGGTCCTCCGCTCATCCGGAACGTGAACCAGGTGAACTTTAGTGAACCCGGTGGACTGTAGGCTTATTTCCCTTCTCCAGCAATTTACCATCCTCCTTTTGGGGATAGGGAAATAGTTGAGGGACGTTCGTATAACCAGGCAATCAAGCCACCCGGTATTATAAGTGCCACCTCGTGAAGGCGCCCCTCTCCAGCACTAGGTCAGTTTAATATCAAGAGATGGTGGTGGGTTTGTGGCCCTCGCTAACACGGCGAACATTTCACCCTCTGGCTTGTGTTGAACTGCATCAAAAGTTAGGAGATGGGCTCTGAACTTGGGTACCGGAGACAGACACGTTTATGTATGTTACTATGCATTTCATTAGGACATCTGGGAGTTAATGTATGGACGGATTCTTATTTCTTTTCTTTACGGCATTACTTCCTCATCGCCTTGTATTTAACGCAAACTCATGGTCTTGATTAATCTCAAATAAAGTATTATGACCGACTGTGTTATTAGAACTGCATATCACATTTCAGTACGAAGCCAATAATTTCTGTGGCAATATATGTACATTTTTTTTCATTTTATATAAGATTTACAGGAACTCGATTGTGGTTATATGAGTGCACTTGTAGTATCAGGCAAGATAATTAATGGGTTATCAGTGTTATCAGTAATTATCACAATCATCACAAGTATTAGGAATGGTTCAGTGGAGATACAAAATATAAAATAATTCTTCGATATATTCCGTGTACATGTATAATATTGATTTGGAGTACTTATGACGTATGCATGTTGTCAGCAAATAATACAAACACCACAAGAACTAGGAATTTTGAGACGCCAGAGATATAATATTTAGAAGAATTTCCTTTATACTCTGTGCACACGTGTAATATTTATTTATCCATCTTTCTACAGCCAGACATCTTAATCCAGACGGGGTGGCTATCGAGAAATATCACACGTGTGGTGAATTGCCAAGTGCCTGGGAGCGAGATGGAGCGCGAGTAAGAGGAAGCCAGCGGCCAGGTTCAGCAGAACACAACCCTCCCTGAACACTGCCACAGCCACACTGGAGCCGCCCGGTCGAGTTCGCGCCTCTCATTGCCTGAAGGACGCTGGAACGCAAGCGCCATAACGCTGCCTATGACTCCAGAACACTTTCCGAGAACAATTTGAATATGCAGGTAATATTTCTTGTCAATGTTCACTAGATCATCGTGTGGAAATAGTGTATGATCATTATATTCCATTGTGAATGCAACTTTATATGGCCACAGGCACCTACTTGTCAAACTCGTCTTATGCAAGCAGATAACGTCAAATTCACCAGAAAAATCTCAGACCTCATTCCGACCCTTTTGTGAAATTCATTATATGGCATGACAATGCAGCGAGTCGATAAGCGAGAAGTATTCATAGTGGAGGTGGGGAGCCAGGCTTCCTACCCTCCGTCCTACAGCGGTCCAAGTTTGATCAATGGGGAGCTCCCTGCCGGCGCTCAATAGATGTCGCCGCTGGAGAGAGAGGAACACCTTCCTCCCCGCACTCTCACGCTAAATAATTATTTTTAGTATGGGCTGCCTAAATATCTTTGAGTTGCCCAAAGCTGCATCCTGTAAGGCATGGTTTCTTCAACATGATCTACATTCATTTCTACTCTTACTCATTGGCGACCCATCTTCCAACAAACCACCTTCCTTTTTTATTCCATTACCATATCCCTACACCTTGTACTGGGTCTGCCTCTCCTTCCACTCACACCCTCATGCACGTTCTTACTGTCAGTGTCCATTTCATTCATATGGCCGAACCACATTAAAGCATATCTGATCCTTCAAGTCACTTCGAAGGCATGTCTATGATCACTTGCTATTTCTGTCCTCGCTCTTGACTTTAGCCGAGCATCATCTGAGCTTTCTCATGATACAGTTGTGTTCAGTGCTGCGGTGTGGCGAATGCTGGAGAGGAGCACCTTCATGTGTTGACAACAATAATAACAATAGGTTCCACTGCCCGGCTGTATGAACGTTCCTCGGCTCCCTTCCTATCCCCCGGAACGAGGATGGTGGACTGCGGGAGGTCAGCTTCAACCTTCGGTCCACTGGCTCCACACATCCTGATGAGACAGAGACCACATCGGTAACAGTTGTAATCGATAGTTCTTTTAACTGCATGGAGTCTACGTCAAAAATTAATGGATTTTTGTTAAACACTCAGCAATTATCAAATGGAATGGATTTCTACTACACTCGTTCTGAGTTACACACCACAACCAAACACCCTACACAGCTTTCAGTAATCATGCTTCCACTTCATATTTTTCCATTACCTTGCCAATATGCCTACCAATCTGTTCATTCTGTTCTGTCTCGAGATACTTAACTCCAAACAACATTCTATCCATTCACTAACACTTACATGGAAGACCCAGTAATGCAAATACTTGTGCACGGATTCACTAAAATACCAGTGATCAATATCCTGTCCTGTGGTAAGAAATCTCCTTTGCCATGACTCGTATCAATTATATTATCTTTCCTTATATATGTCTCTATAGTGTTATGTGGTGTCAGATAGTTCCCTGAATTCCTCATTAGTTTTGCTGCTGTCAGTGAAACCTGTCAACTCCGTTTCACCTCACTGATCCACAAGAGGTTCCTATTGAACAGCCAATGTTAAAACGTTGCACATTCCAAAGGTCGATTTCCGAAGGCGACCTGATCGTACCCAGGGATTATTAACATCGCTTTTCTGGAATAAGTCTAATTGTCACTCTGGTTAGCTGCTCATCATTCCCAAGAAATGCTGGCTAGTGACTGATCTTGTAATAGAGGGTGTTTGGGGAGGCTGTGCCATAATTTGCACTTCATGTATCACTAAAAGTGGAGAAAAATAGCTCTTCTCTGGACTGACGTTTAATACTGTACCTGTGCCTTATTAAAAGACTAGTATATCGCTAATCACCACAAATCAAAAGCTCATTTAAAGCGACAAGCCGTGTACTTACTATGAAGAAACCATCACTGTTAGTAATATACGAGTACAAGTGCTGGGTTCTGTGTCATAATGCCAAGGAAGTTATTTCCTCGAGTATTATGACGCATCTTTGAAGCCACTTGCAAGAATCACCACGTTTAAATAAAACGTCTTAAAATTTGTAGGTCTGACTGAATGCAGTATATTCGGTAGAGAGGCGGCCTGCAGTCCTAATGGACCCAGGATCGAATCTCGGCTGGGGCAGGGAACAGTTTAAGGATTTGAATTTCCTAAAATGCAGACTTTCTTGATCTACCAGATGACCCGTCGACATGTCGTAAAAGTACCCCCGCTAATACCAATACACCAGTCCTGTATGAGACAGCCCTAGCATGTATTCAATATGGACGGTGGGTGTTAGCGCCGAAGTGGTGACATGTGAAGGTGTAGGAGGACTACTGGGCCTTGGGATAGGTGACTGCCCCCAAGGAATAGGCCCTGAGCCTTTGCCCAGAGTCGGACACGTAAAAAAAAAAAAAAAAATCCGTAGAAGATATGCCCGCTAACTGATAATGGAAATCGATACAGTAGAACAGACGCTCTTATAATGTTCTACAGTATTTTATCGTAGGCAAACAACGCATTGTATATGATAGGCGAGTATATCGATAGAATTAATACAGTATTAATGCAATCTACATTTGATGTCGGTTTAGGTAGAAATAAAATCCCTTTTTTGTGCAACTATTTAATGTTTTTTCTTCTTGGGGGGGAAATAAATGCTGAAGAAGCGAAACAGATGACTGAAGAAACTGGATAGATGAACTTTACATAAGGATTCACATGACAGGCGTTGCATCACCATTGTTTGAAGTGGCAGTCAGTACCACGGCATGTATCCCATAGGCATTACAAAGTGCACTTTGCCATTCACTCTGTGTGTGTGTGTGTGTGTGTGTGTGTGTGTGTGTGTGTGTGTGTGTGTGTGTGTGTGTGTGTGTGTGTGTGTGTGTGTGTGTGTGTGTGTGTAACGTTAAGCCTGTGTAATAGGGCCGAGAAGTTTGAGTGTTTACGTATCGAGTGGATGGATACAGGCCTCACTTCACTGTTCACTCTGCTCATATCCCAGGCAGCCACAGGAAATGCAGATTCGTGATGATGGATGGATGAAACATTTTAACACAGTCACAGTACAAAAAACATGCCTATAGTCTTTCACCTATCTTCAAAAACCATAATCTTTTCACGTTAACTTGGCTTAGATTTTCGTTCTTTTGCAACTTACTTCACGTAGCAGTATGGCAGATGAAAAAAAAACACCCTACAGACCTAGATCCTTTACGCAGCACTTCATTGTAACTTCCAACATATCATCTGCTAATCTATCGTTAACACTTTGCATTCAAAACTGAGAGATGGCCATTTTGGGTCACGTTAGAGCTAAAAGAGCATAGTAATGTCTTCAAGGTTTCAGACGCGGATCTCGGCTGCTGTGATGTGAGGAGTCGTTCCTGCTCTATCTCTGCCCTCAGCTCCGGCCCCTCTTTCACCACGGACTGTCTCTCTTCTTACATTAGGCCCATAACGACGTCTGAGCCGGCTGGTCCAGACATACTGCCCCTTTGCGTGCCTCTTGACTCGCCCTGACCTCCACTGTGTCTCTGCTCCAGCTCTGTTATATGTCTGAGTTCCGGCATGTCTGCTGTTGTCTTTGCTAATCTGATCTGCTGCTCTATGTCTGCTGTCTGTGTCCCCGTCATATCTGCTGGCCTGACTGCTGTGTCTGCTAGTCAAGCCTGCTATCTTTCTGCTACCCATTATCTCTTGCTTGACTACTATTTGTGTTGGCCATATTTGCCGTCAGTCTACCATTCAAATCTGATATTCTGCAGACTTGCTTTTTCTTCTATTCTGTATACAGGTCATGTTCTGTATACAGGTCATGTCTGTTCTCTGTATATTGGCTATGTCTGGCGTCTGTGTGATGCCCTTGATTGCCTTCTGTCTGTCTGTCATGCTGCTGTCTGTGAGATGTCCTTGTCTGATGTGTTCTGCCGGCGATATAGGTTAGCAGCCAGTTAAAGGGGGCCGGCGCGACGACCAGATTTTAAATTCTCAGAAATAGTAAAGGGAGGGCAGACATGGCTTCGATTTCTTAGGACATGTAGTGCAATGTACTCTTATCCGCAATGCTATATGAAATTAATAGAAATGGTCATAAATAAGTGGCCTGAACAAAGGGATCTCCAAGGATGTGTGTTCCTCATCAGTAACGACCCCCACTCCCTCGACACCAGTCTCCCTCATATAATCTCTTACTTCATCTCCCCATCGTGTGCTTTCTCTGAGTTTCCTTCGCATTCCATCCACTCCATTCTCATACTTTATCTCAGCCAGTCTCTCACTCCCAAATTTGTATTGCCAAAGCAAAGCAAAGCACAGTAAGCTCCCTTTCTAAATATTTTCTTTTTAATATTAATTTGAATACAATACAGAAAAAATACCTATAAATTTCGTTCGTACCTAAACAGACGACTTGCTTGAATATCTTAATTTACTGTACCAACTGTAAGGTAAAAGTAGTGATAATATAAAACACATCCTTTACTTGAAACAAAAACTGATTATAAATTAAGCTTACTCACTATTACTCAACACAACACTTTCACGAATCCCCTTACCAAACAGCTACTCTACTACAAAGCAGATTTCTCCTGCACTTCTCACTTTACACTCCATAGGCTTCCACATCATACCCATGCATGAAGCACTGGGTAAAGATGGGTCACTTCTTCACTGACAGAAAGTGATGTTCCTGTCCTTATAAATCAATTGGCCCTCAAAATAAGTAACATAAGGCTTGAACTATTTAGCAGAGCTGCTTTCCAATGCCAGACGTGTGCAATATATATACATACACTGTACATACATCCTTATATTGTATTCAGTACACAGTTCTGAAGTAACTTGTGTCAACAGCCTTCATTTTTAACTTCTGCCCCACTATTACTGTTGTATGCTGAAAATATATAGCTACTGTTACACAAACATTACCTGTGTTTTATGGAAAACTTTAGTAAGGCATAAAATGATATTACCCAGAATTACACTATGATTTCTAACACTATGACAAACAACTTACACGCAGCAGAATATAAATGCCTTTGTTAGCAACGAAAAAATACCTTTGGGGCAGTAGGAATGGAAGTTTAATTAAGCCTGTTTCACCATCTGACGGCAGGAAGTTTCCCTCACCCGAATGAAATTGCTTAGTATCATCCACACTTAACCACGACGATGGATCGATAGGAATGTCGGGAATCATATAGTTGATACCCTCCCTCTTACGTAACAAAGAATGGTGTAAATAAAACGTAGATAGGAAGAAATATGGTTATGTCATTTATGATGTCGGATACAATCGATGTCAAAAGTATCGGTCCACAGTAAGCGTGAAACAATCCTAGACCCTGACGAAGGCTAATGGAAAATGCCTGATATTTTCCTTCACGCCTGTGCACCTGCATTCTTAAGGGTGTTCTAATATTTTCACTATATTGATCATTTCAAATATCATCGTACTCCAGTTGAGCGATACATTTTTTTACCCACTGTACATTAATTAAGGTTATTAAGGTACAGGTATTTTTCAACAACCTTAGCATCTGTTTTCATTTAATTGGTTTTCGGTCAAAGATGGTACGTTGGAGGACTAATTGATGAAGGAAGCAGCGTGGAGGGAATGTGGTAAACGCAATGACAGCCGTACCAGAAACCAGGAATGTGGGCGTGGAAATAATGAATGTATTGCATGACATTTCGTAGTTCCAACAGTGGCACACGGTAGTCAATGGCAGGAGAGTAAGTAGTACACGACAATTCACTACACCGAGGCCACGAAATAACGCCATTTGTACCCTTTATTAATGAGCTGATTTACATGACACTACACACTTACGGACTTCAGTGTGCCGTATGTTAGTCCATCCACCACTGCAGCATTGGTGAACGTTGTTGCTTGGGTCAGGAAATTAGTATACTTTGGCTCTATAAGCAGATATTCGTTGGAGTAGAGCCCTATAATAGCTGTAATTTCCCTGCGAGTGTATAGTCTGCGGTCGGGAATATCGCTCCAGTTTTAAGTCGAAGAATTACGAAACTCTTACATAATATTCTGAAAAGTGTGTTGGGTTCCGAAGATTACATCACTGAGTTTCAGAAGTTATTGTTTGCTGTTTCGTTATTTATAGTAAGGATGTGTGATCGATACTAGCCTACTGTCTGCATACCTGGGCGATGCTTGAGGTGCACCAGTTAAAGTGATAAGGTGGCAGGGATAAATAAGAATCACATTATCGTAGTGAAATGATTAATATTACATGCTCACACCTACCACATTATCCTATACGCATTTCAGTGGTCTTGGAAGATGCCACGGACCTTATTCTCGTCGGGTGAGGAGGCTCCCTGGCACCTCTTCCTTGGCGATTTATTTTCTGATACGGCTGGCTAACATCGTTTTGTACGTTATTTATGCAGATCATGGCGATATCAGAGTTCCTAGATAACACGGATGAGGATAGCAAGGTGTAATGTATAAAATAAATCGCTCAGGAAAAGGTGTTACGGAGCCCAGAAGTTGGAAGAAAGACCCGGATCCCCCCAGCTCTATTTTATTTTTATTCATTGGCCTGGTTTTTATCTATCATCAAATCTTTTATTACATTATCACGAGTGTAGGGGCTCTGGGCTAGTCTCCCTCTTCTCGACATTAAATAAGGTGAGAGCTACCATCGGCCGCCCCTGAGTGGTATTCTGGAAGCAATACGAGTACCCCCGAACAACCCCTCGGATTTTGACTTTCTTTTCTTTTTCTTTTTCTTTTTTTTTTGCTACTTCCGGTTAGAGGGGATTAGCCCACCCTGGAGGTTCCACAGTGACCAAAATATATCGAAACGCCAGCCGTGCTGTACATTTTGAAACAATGGATTTAGATAATTGAAATATCATTCTGTCTTGTTTGTTCTATTGCCGTAAACTTATCGTACATTCCGTCATTCATTAACTTTCTCATGATCACTTCGTCTCTAGTACTTTGTTCCATTCAGCCCCAGACGAACCCTCACAGATAAGAGACCCCGATCCAGTACGATTCGGAACAAATCTCACCAACTCTGAAACGCCCCAAATGAGTGAAGAAACGAGAATTAGAACTGGACTGAACATACAATATTAACTCTGAAACCCATACTTAAGAACAGGTTTCGATACGGGTCAGAGCAAAAAGTAAAGACTGTGAAACCCATACCTGAAAGTAAAACGGGTGTAATCACGGGTCAGAATAAGAGCAGCGAAAATGAACCCCCCAAAAACATGAGCTGAAAATAATAAACTGGAACATATAACAACTGTGAAACTCAAATTCGAGAGAAATACAAGTACGAACCCAGGCCGGAACAAAAAGCAACCACTGCGAAACCTCAGCCAGAGAAGAGAGCACTTATTATCACGGATCAAAACAATAGCAAAAGCGAAACAACAGTGAAACAATAGCAAGGGCGAAGCAGGACTATGATGGCAGCTAATTCTGTGGGTTGTAACATACTAACATAGCGGAACAACAGTGAAACGCCAGCCAGAGAAGAGTGCATTTATTACCACGGCTCAAAACAAATAGCAAAAAACAAAACAACAATAAAGGCGAAGCAGGACTATGATGGCAGCAAATTCTGGGTTGGAACACAGCAACAACTGCTAAATCGGCTCAGTCTCTCAGCTGGGTTTGAAGGCAAGCAGCTTTTCAGTTCTTCCCCACTCGTACTTCTTTTCCCCTCTTACTTCATTTCTCTTTTTATACTGAAACTAAAGTCGATGGGAAATTCTGGATAACTCCTTCCATAAAATGACTAAGTCCTTACTCTCGTCGGATAAGAAAGCACCCTAGCACCTCTTCCTTAGCAATTTATTTTTCTACCGCCAGATAAATATCCGCAGCTTCAGGGAGACCTCTGTTAGAAAATGGGTTGAAAATAATCTCTTTTAACCCTTCCAGTACGATGCGGCCTGTTTAAAGTTATTTTTGCTATTGCCAGCTGATATTCTCTCTCTCTCTCTCTCTCTCTCTCTCTCTCTTCAGTACTAAACGCTTAACTGTGTCCTACTACTTCTAGACGATTTACTATGACATACATGAACAAGCAATAATAACTGTTTATGAATTTAAATTAAAATCTCAGTATTAAACATTTTTCCAGCTTTTTTCATCCAGACGTCAGGATTGGGAAACTCTGTAGTAGAATCAGTAGAATTTTAGGGTGACCGTCCGTGAGAAACGTTGGCATAATATTTTGGTGTTTTTTTTCTCTTAACCTACGAAAAAAAATAAAACGAGAAATACGTGCAGATGGTTATGTCCCTGAGGTGGAGTCAGGATTCCGGGGGCTTGCATGATGAGTGAATGTTCCTTTCACTGGACTTGCTGCTGGTTGGTTCTAGATTAATCGCACTTGAGTACATTTGTCCATGATAAATGTTAGAATGAGGCAAGTGCATCCCAGTTAACTCTGTAATTTAATCCCGGAACGAGCCATGGATAATATTATTCTGATGATAGCAGGAAGGTAACCAGAGTCAGTGGCAGTCTGTTGCTGGAGTCGAAAATTCCATGTATGAACCTGAACTTTCCTGCCGGGTCCCTCCCATGAAAGGATGGCCTTTCTCAAAGTTTTCTCCTTCCCCAACAACCTCCATCTCCTGGTCTCCTACGCCGCGTCTCCTCACTGCTTACCCAACCACTTTAATAAACTCTCACGCGTCCTCTTAACTCTCTTTTTTTTCGCACATGTTCACTCCAGTTTTAATCCTTCCAGCAACATGGCACCACGCTGTGTTCTTCCCTCTCCTCGCTCCTCCGTCTTGAAGCTCCCCCCAAAGTTTTTCTATTACTCGCTCCATCCATTCTCCGTGTGTCTGTTGCAGCTCTCACAGGCGTGTTGTATCTTTGCATTTTCTCCTTTGTCAGCGCCGCGCTCTCAGATGCAGAGTTATCGGTACACATCCTGTTCCATCTTGTGCCGTCTCGGTTTACAGATTTTTTGTTTGCGTATCTAACAGGATGAAACTCTCTCTCTCTCTCTCTCTCTCTCTCTCTCTCTCAATCTATTTATATATCTATCTGTATATCATGGAGCTAATGGAATGCTTGCGTACCATGAGATTTTTAAAAAATCTATGTAAGAGAATCAATAGCACTGTCAAGTTTGAGGACAATTCCTTTTACCGTAACTAAAATTTTACCATGCTCTCCTCCTACTCCTTGAGGGTGTTCCTAGTTATTCTTGAATCATCATCATCATCTTCTTCCTGGATATTTAAACATTTTTCTCTTGCTGTAAGGGGTATTTAGAGCACGATCTATTGATATCCTTCGGAACACTAATCAGCTGAAACTGAAGTCTGTTCCAGTCATCTACTGATTGCCTATCGCCGATGTGGTGGGGCACGTTATGTTCTGCACACAAACACCGTCACTTCAACAGAGCACGCTTCCAACAGAGCATGATACGCCAAGCTCTCTTCACCTTACACTCTCACAGTCTCTCTTATGTGCTTAACCTTTCAATCCGATGATACCTGACGTCCTTTAAATATCATGATCACTGCCTCCAACACATGAATAGCGGCCTCTCCCAAGATGAATGAAAAACAGGAGTATAAACTAAAAACGGAATTGGCTAAAATCAGGGTGGGTGTGAATCGTCCCATTCAGTATGAGTAGTGTCCCTTGGTCTCATGAATCACTTGACATTCCGGATCCCTTTCAGTAGAGGAGCCCGATCTTCATAACAAACCAACCTGCAGGCTACATACTGTACATACATACATACAGTCATACATACACGTTCATATCTAAATTCACATACTAGTTTTGGCCCTCCAGTATTTTCCATACATGACACTGGATAAACAACTAACAGGTGCCTCTAGCAGATTCAATCAGTTACGCTCATGTCCACACCACAGGACCTTACCTCTCTATCAGTACTGGTCTTACACACAGTAGGCCTATCTTTCCAGTACTGTTTGTGTTTCACTGGAGATGGTAGCAGGACAGTTAAAACAAATGAACTGTTTTCTTCTGTGATTACGTGTCTCTCACCAGTCTTTGCACTCCACCAACGTTGTGCTATCACTGTCATGTCTTTGGGTCACATTATCGTCAGACAAGGAGTCTTACTGACAACTCTTCCTTACTATTATTATTATTTTTTTTTACATTTGGCACTTTAATATTCTCGTGTATGATAATTATGCAATGTACGTTAATCTGAATATCAATTATAAACTGCCACAAACGAATATTAGGATATGTGCTGAGCATGAAGATTATTAGCAGCTGTGGTCCCAGGTTCATCTAAAATGTGAACCCAGTGGACTGCAGGCTTAAACTGCCCTCGGAGTGAAGGTGTTAATGTCCGAAACGATCTTAGAAATCTTGGAGCCAAATCTCGCTTAAATCGAAGGGTAGGTCAAAAAAAAAAAAAAAAAAAAAGGCAATCAATACGACAGGTGGGATGAGGAAGGATTGAATGATAATGTGAACGTTGCAAATAATAAATCTCTACAGGAAAGGAAATAAGAAAGTCCTCGGCGAATAGAGGTTAGTGAGAGCGTACTGAATTATGCAGCAGTAGCAGTAGCGTGGGTAAGGTCAATGTGATACGCAAGAAGGGGTTGTAAGTAAGCTTGTTGGTGAATGATATATGGAGAGGATGATTCTGGCATGTTGTGTGTGCTACATAAGTTGTCCAAAAGCGGACAAGAACGTACCTCCATAATACAGACACATACTGAAATTACTTGACCTGAAAATAAAAGAACTAGAAGGCCAGTCAGCGGAGGCCATATGGCACTATACACAAACATTTAAGAATGCTTCAAAATATTCTAAAAAGGAGGAAGAAAGGGAAAGAAAAGGAAAAAAGAAGAAAATGCTGGACTCCAAAGATCATGTTTCTAGCTTCCAAAAGTCATTGCTTATTTCGTCAATTATCTTCATGAAGCAGATCTATACATAATTATTTCTTCATCGCTATATATTAATGTGATACGTTTACTTGGCACTGGAGGTGCAGTTTGGGACGAAAGCCATATCTTTGAGAGAAATGAATCTAGTGCTGCGAAATATGCCACAATGTTAAAAAAAAAAATAAATATGTAATTGGACGTTTTGAATGAAATACACGTGTAATAATATTTTGTGCATATATGATAACTCCATTTCTGCAGTTTGTTGCTTCTCTATTTAATAATATGTCTGTGAAAAAGGCTATGGTCTGTTTTAGTTCTACATCATGGTTCAGGTAATCTTCAGAATTATTATTGTTAAAATTTTGTGTATCATTTCCTTATTATTTATATTCTTCATATCATTATTCTTCTTTAATTACAGTCTCCTCAGTACAGAGCGAGATTTATACTGTACATTTCTTTAATTTTCATAGTAAAGTAATAGGCTAGTTAACGTAGGAGTAACCGAGTATCTCGAAGAATTTTTAGTTTCTATAGACTTCGTTTCAATTATCTGTATCTCGTAGAAGTTTCAGTAAAAACCGTATATACTCTAAGGAGACGATGAAATTCAATCACCAGATGCATTCTCTTTTCTAAGAATATGATGGATTGCGACTATTCCCAGCGTTATAAAAGATGGCATATCGTGTGACGGACACTCGTCAATACTGTATTGCTTCACCCGCCCCGCTGACAGCCTGGGTTCAATAAAAGATCAAACCTGACCTTTAAAATCAGAGATGATGACAATATGGATCACTCTAACGCTATACGTCCTCCTCTCACGTCTCTTTCTCTCTCAACAGTAAAAGATCATGTGGAAAATGTTAGTGTTTACATTTCAAATATTACTGTATATCTTGGGGAGATTCTCGCATATTAATGGACAGTGTTTTATGACAAAAGAAAAACCTGAAAATATTAATATGGCATCGTTTCTTTTAAATATTGTTTAACTGATTCAAACATTATTTTATAATTATTTTGCTGATAACACTGATTTTCATCCAATTCTGCGTCACTGAAAATGGCGTTGATAGAGCTCTTTGTAGTGGAACATGGCTGATCGACGGTGCGACCACCATTGCGATATAAATATTCCGTATTTTTAGGGGCACATAAATTGTTTTAATAGTTTCCCCAGTACCTGTGTAGGCAAGGGGTCCTGTACGGAATAAACTGATATTAGCTGTGTAAGGAACGGATATCCATATTCCCAGCAGGTACTGGTTAACTACGGGATGATAAGGGAAACACTGCGGTAGGATCCACGGCAGAGTCTAGCAAAAATGACTACGTCTTACTAGCAGTGCTTCATTAATCACGGAGATCCTTGAACCCCTTTCCCTATGCCAAGGCATTGTTTCACAATTCATCAACACTCAAACCAAATATCCCACACTGAACCTCTCAAGAGCATCATCAGTTGTAATTCAACACTACCTCCATCAGTAACTACCCGAATCTATGTTGCTGCATTGGCCATCTTCTCCCTCTTCTCTCGCAATGAACCAGTTAAGAAGCTTAGACCCACACACGCTTTTTTCAGAAGCATCGTTGATCTCCCGTCTGTCAGTCCCCTCCTGTAAAGAAAGCAACTCCACATCGGTAAATCTATCGAAGAGGGGCCGGATTTATAAATTTTTTTGAACTCTAATTGTTTATAACATTTCTTTGGTATACGCTTCTCTTTATTTTATACGTCACGAAATACTTCACAATCAAAGTGAACATCATTTTGATAAACTATGAAAAAACAGAACGATATGTGATAGTAGTTAACCATTATGGGGACCTATTATTTACCCTGCATACTGATCAGGATCCTCCATAAACACGACCCCAGACGTTTTCCTATACCAACCTATCAAAGAGACCCTGGGTGGTATTCTCGGCGATTAAGGAAGCTCCCTAATACCTTTGCCTAAGCAATTTAGTTTGCTCATTGCACCTTACTGTCCTCTTCTATGTTGTATAAATCCTTCTAATATCGCCATACTCTGCCTAAATAACGTACAAAAGGATATTAACCAGCCATATCCAAAAATAAGTCGTTAAGGATGAAGTGTTAGGGAGCTTCCTTACTCAGGTAGAATACGAGCCCCTGACGCAAGGCAAGCGACGGCCCAGTATCAACCCGTGTCAGAATCAAGACTATCTCCTCCTGGTCCATCAATATGTGACAAGAATGACAATCAGGTGCCCACTGCATCTCTCCTGGGACCTCCTTGGGACTTGTCTAATTCATCATCATTTTTACATCATCCCATACTCGTGTCTCAATTTACGAAATAAATATCATAGCAGTGAGTGCTATGATGTTTATTTCGTTTATGACCAGATACTCATTTACTTTTTTTTTTTTTTTTTTTTTTTAAATCTAACTTGGAACTGCAGTGTACCTCATGTGGACTGCTACAGACACAGATATAAAATGCTTTCAGAAGTAGAGGTCCTCCCTAATTTGAATAAATTCGTCCAAAGGTAGAAAGTACAAAAGACTTCTTCTTAATAAAGAAGCTATTGTTTATATTATGAATTATTAACGGTATAGAATTATCGTTCATTTTTTATAGATCGTCCAGGCTATAGTTATTATTATTTACATACATTTCCATCATATCTTTTACAGGAACTATACTATCTTTGTCTATCAGTCTGTCTATTTATTTATCTGTCTATCTGTCTATCTATAACCAGATACCTCAATAGGGGAAATGTAGGCACGAACAAATTGCCTCCATGTCAAGCCGTTCTCCACCATCAAGCTTCCCTACCTCCAGCACCACCCTCATTCATGCACCTCTCCACCCCGTCTGCCTACCTCATCCTCTGTCTCCAATATTTCAAGTCAGGTTATCATTTCAAGCACTCGTTAAATAGTCATTCACTCAATCCACTTCATTCAGAATCTGACCTTTTCACCAACTCCTCTTCCCCCACAAGTTGTCCATGCAGTTTATATTACCAGTTCCATCCTTTCATTTCTGTTTATCTGGTATGCAGTTGGAGAGAAAAATAGTATTGCACTTTTCCTTTCCTATTTCTATATCACGCTTGCACTTTAACAACAGCAGAAGCAGCAGTAGTAGCAGTAGTAGTAATAGTAAAAGTTGTAGATGGTTGGTTTTGATCTTCACAATTAAATTCCCAAATGGATGAAGGCGAGTTTAAAAATGTAGTAGTAGTAGTAGCAGCATTAGTAGTAGTAGTAGTAGTAAAGATAATAATACATGTAGTAGTAGAAATAGTAGTAGGGGTAGTTGTTGTAGCCTTAAGTTCATCTGAAATATAAACTCGTAGGACTGCAGGCTGAGGTTGCTCTATTTCCGAGAGCCACTGTCTTCTTTTCGGGGGATACGGAAGTTATTGAAGGACACTTGTATTACCAGGCAGTTAAGCCGCCCAGTTATATCAGTGCCACTACATGAAGGAGTCCCTCTTCAGTACATCTTTCCCTTTAAAACAGAGGATCCATGGAGGAAGATGACGGAAAAGCTCGTATATGTAGATGAAGAGGTATTTTTGTATTCATTCCTCCAGCAAGAATTCACTGTTCCTTTTCCTATTCATGGATTATATCTGTCCACTGAAACAGGAGCAAATATGCATGGATGACGAATTTAATATAGTGTATGCACTATATACAGGTATTAAACTTTCCAATATTTTACCACTATGCCAGGAATCGAAATCGGGACTCTCAAGTGAGAACCAGGCAGCAATCCACTACGCTACAAACCGGGTAAAAGTTATCTCATATTGTCACAATCTCGTAATCAATATTCCTCTGCCACCACTGTGGCCATCAAGAGATGAGATAACCTCCTGGTACTCTGGCGAGTAGATGCTTTTAATCTATCCCGAGCACTTACGGCAAGTCAGAATGAATAGAGAAACCTGTACCTTACACTGGAAAAATCATCCAATATATTACCACTATTCGTGTGTAAAGTATAGGTTTCTCTCTTCAGGTATTAAGCTATTTATGAATTCATACACGCGTGAGGATTATGTGTGAACTTCCACGATGGTACTGTAATGTATGCATGTATGTATGTATTCATATGACTGTGTGGATATGTTTGAATGCTCTTGGCAAATTCGCTTGGGAAGAGTTACCTCTGCCAGCATGCTGAATACCATATTGGAACGCGTGCATGGCCTTGCATTTTGCATCGTGACTCAGCAGAAGCACAAAATATATAAAATTTTTCTGAACAAAGAATAAACCTTGCTATTAGAAAGGAATATGTCTGGAGAAATCATCTCCATGTTATTGTAATTCCCGACAGTATTGAATTGTACTATTCCTGGCAAAGAAGCAAGGGCGATGCTGCATATTCACCTCTTTGTATTTGCTTGTAAACTGTAGGGTTACTGAATTAAGCGCACTCTCACCAAAAAGTTGAGGAACACCTGGACAGGGAGAACGTGAGAAGGAACGGAATGTGTCTTGTTATCTTGGAAGGAGTTTTATGCAAAGAGTGATCTTATCGCATCTCATGTCACACGTTAATGTTCTGCCCTTTTCAGCTGGAATAGATATTATGCTAAAATACAGCAAAGAGTGATGTTTTGCTGATCTGATGTTCTTTTTACTAGATCGGACGTTGCTCATAGTATTCAACAATTTATGGAGAGTTATTATCAAAGATTTTGCCGACGTTGATTACTAAAGCCATTAAGTGTATCCTCATAACCTCCTCCCTCGCCCTTCTCCCAACTATCGTGCCACTTCCACATTGCCAATGCACACACACACACACACACACACACACACACACACACACACACACACACACACACACACACACACACACACACACACACACACACACACACACACACACACACACACACACACACACACACACACACACACACACACACACACACACACACACACACACACACACACACACACACACACACACACACACACACACACACACACACACACACACACACACACACACACACACACACACACACACACACACACACACACACACACACACACACACACACACACACACACACACACACACACACACACACACACACACACACACACACACACACACACACACACACACACACACACACACACACACACACACACACACACACACACACACACACACACACACACACACACACACACACACACACACACACACACACACACACACACACACACACACACACACACACACACACACACACACACACACACACACACACACACACACACACACACACACACACACACACACACACACACACACACACACACACACACACACACACACACACACACACACACACACACACACACACACACACACACACACACACACACACACACACACACACACACACACACACACACACACACACACACACACACACACACACACACACACACACACACACACACACACACACACACACACACACACACACACACACACACACACACACACACACACACACACACACACACACACACACACACACACACACACACACACACACACACACACACACACACACACACACACACACACACACACACACACACACACACACACACACACACACACACACACACACACACACACACACACACACACACACACACACACACACACACACACACACACACACACACACACACACACACACACACACACACACACACACACACACACACACACACACACACACACACACACACACACACACACACACACACACACACACACACACACACACACACACACACACACACACACACACACACACACACACACACACACACACACACACACACACACACACACACACACACACACACACACACACACACACACACACACACACACACACACACACACACACACACACACACACACACACACACACACACACACACACACACACACACACACACACACACACACACACACACACACACACACACACACACACACACACACACACACACACACACACACACACACACACACACACACACACACACACACACACACACACACACACACACACACACACACACACACACACACACACACACACACACACACACACACACACACACACACACACACACACACACACACACACACACACACACACACACACACACACACACACACACACACACACACACACACACACACACACACACACACACACACACACACACACACACACACACACACACACACACACACACACACACACACACACACACACACACACACACACACACACACACACACACACACACACACACACACACACACACACACACACACACACACAGAGTTTTAACTGTGCATTTACTAAGTTTGCAAAACAATGGTATCCTAATGTACAAAGTTTTATAATCCCTACAATTTTAATTTAATCCCTACAATTCTTGGTATATTCTTGCTGCTACCAAATGATTTCATCCAGTTTATGAGCGCCGCTGAATAAAATCGTCTGGATGGAATGATTAAAGTAAAAAACATGTCCTTAGCCTGAAGCTGAAAATACATACGTAAATTTTTGTATACATGTGTAGAGCTTTTACACCATCAGTTTAATGCCTCCTTCGACCTGGGTATGTCATTTCATTTTATGTTTTTCACCCGTTACACAATAATAATCGACTTGGAGAGACTTTACAACGTAGAGAAATATGATTAAGCCTTCATTAAACTCTTTATTTCCTGGGAACTCTTCCAAAATAAAGCAAGAGTGAAATT
Organism: Coenobita brevimanus; assembly: GCF_032717465.1. Taxonomy (NCBI): domain Eukaryota; kingdom Metazoa; phylum Arthropoda; class Malacostraca; order Decapoda; family Coenobitidae; genus Coenobita; species Coenobita brevimanus. The sequence goes on from NC_137065.1 coordinate 35,810,769, forward strand.
TAGGTCAGCATGTTGAAGGTGATATGAAAGGAGTGGCGAACCGAATTAATAAGAACTTGGGGCATTCTCATTATAGCGTCCTCTATATACGAGTCTTGGTCGTAAGAAGCAGTAAGTCTTTTGGTAAGTTTTTGCCTCGCATGTCATGTGAAAAAAAAAAAAAGGCAGCAAGAGTCAATAGCAAATGGAACAAAGGTACGTTTATTTAATGATGGCTTGTGGGATTTCATAACCCCTTTTCCTTAGCGATTTAGTGTGTACATCACACCTTAACTCATTCATTACGGTGGCATATGCTTCATGTTACTCAAAAAAATTATCAGTTAACTTTATCGATTTTTATTGAGGAACTTTACTAGTGAAGGGATAAAGAGGGCAATATCTCACCTCTTCCGTTCGAAATGTCTCCCCTGAAGTGGTTGATCTTGTTTAGTGGTATTAAAAATATCACGATAAATTTTCCCGGAGCTAAAAAGTTAATGATCCTGGTGTGCTGTGTGTCACTAGCGAAACATATATACACACCATACATGAGGAAGGAAGAGGAAAAATGAAAAACAAATCGCTTAGGAAGAGGCACTACATTCTTCTGTGTTTGTTTCTGATAAATCTCTTGTTAGTATTAAACACATTTACGTAACGCACATAAGATAGCAAGGTATAAGATGGTAAGTAAATCGCTTAGGAAGAGGGGCTACGAAATCTTCAGCGCCAACAGGAATACAACCAAAAGTCACAAGAAGAGAAATGGGTGAGGTCAAGGAAAGAATGGTGTGTCAGATACGCATATCCTTCTGGCACTCGATCACAGGAGGATACCAGGGCCAGAAAAGCGACTGATCTTGAATGTGGCAGCCCAGGCGGGAATTCGTGACTTGTTCAAAGGACACAGGATCAGACCAACCAGGCAAAATATAAGATCAGTGTTGTCAGTGTAAACCAGGCCTGGCTCGGATAGGGATGTGTGTTAATAAAAAATAAACAAATGGTACTGTCTCCTGCAGTCGGATAGGGGTATGTGCAAATAAAAGGTAAACAAATGGTGCTGTGTCTACTGCGGTACGTTTGCGTTGGGAGTACATTAATCAGCAAAGTAATACACAGGTTTACAGTTTCCATGCATAAATATCAAATGCTGCGCAGCGATCCATACACTTAATAATGCATCGAAAGCCATGAATCCGATGACTGATAGAGACCTTTGTCCCTGTTCGTCCAGCAGTACGGTTGGAGACCTGGAAGCAATATTGACTTTTGCGATTCGTGTTCTAGGGGAAAATTTGGACTTATCAAATACTGCTTCACTTGACAATCTTCATGTATTCGATAGTCATAAATCAAAGCCTTACTTCTGTTTATTCATTTATATTTTGAATGAGAAATATTGTCTTACCAACACACAGACAAGTACAATCGAGATAATTTTAACCATTTTCTACCTCTCTGACAGGGAGAGTTTCCTCGCAGGTGTATAACATCATCCAGAATCACCCACATGAATTATCTATATTACCCCTGAACAAAGAATCAGATAATCAAATGCCTCATTCTGATTACGTCGTTCGAATAAGAAACGTTTTATATATCACAAGAGTGGAATGCTGACATCTTATTTCTGTATATGATATTTACATTTGAGGATCCAGTAAACAATATAATTACAAGGAAGAACAGTTCAAAGGATTTCAGTCTTTCTTTATTTGCGGAGACTTTTCACAATGGAAAATTAAATAAAACCTTCAGTATCTCCTTCAGAATTAGGGTCCTCAACAATGCTGAATGAAGTTATATGTCGAGACTAAGAATTTACTAGAATTAAACTTAAACATAGCGCAGAATAACACTTTTTAATTTTCTCTAATATATTTTGAAGCTTTAGATAAAATTTATACCCAAACAGAGTCCAACACATAACCCCACGGAGCATGTCTAGCCAGAAGTGACTAAGAAAATGACCAGCCATATCATCCACCTTGGCCAGGACCTTGTGGCAGATAATGGTCGCTTTGTATGGCACAAACTTTGAGGCAAGCGCAGATGAAACATGACACCTAGATTGCTGACCATGTTTCAGAGATTCAGTTTCATCGTTGCAGCAGGGGCTAAGTACATCATCATCATCATCATTATCCACCTCCTCTTGCTCCTCCTCCTCCTCCTCCTCATCGCCTTATATTTACTTGTGGTGTGATCTGCAGCACTGTTCATTGATCGCACTGGGAATAAAATATAACATGAAAGAAAGCTCTCAACTTAACAAAAATAAATGTCAGAATACTCCTTTCTTTCATATCAAGGTCATGTCTGATGTTAGGGTAAACAAGCATTTTGTGGACGAATACAAAAACATAGAGTTACCTGCATTTTCCTTCACAATTTTTATATATATATTTATCAGTTTAGGCTCAAAGTAGTTTTAATTTCAACATTTTACTGTGCAATGCTTTGTTCAGATGGAAGCATTATTTCCTCCTGACTAAAAATAATAATAATAATGTTGTTAATAATAATAATAATAGTAATAATAATAAAAATAATAATAATAATAATAATAATAATCCATCCATCCATCAATCAAATAATAATAATAATAATAATAATAATAATAATAATAATAATAATACAAATAATAATAACATGGTACTTTGTTCCTCAAAGGTGTCAGTTTTTCCAAAGAGTCACGTTTCCACTTTTACAATTACAAAATAAAAAAAAAGGAAAACTATAATTTTTTTATATACAGTAAGAACTGCACCTTCAGAAGTGTGATATAAAGATTCAAGCTGTGTCAAACCTTACTCTTTACTTGTCTGTGGACCCTAACTCACCCCATCCTCAGGTGGGAGAAATAAGCCAAACTAATGGTGGTGATTCTCATTCACCCACATCAGCCATATCACTGAACACCAGCCTGGCATTTCCAATCATCGTCCCCGGTCAACGTGTCACCAACCCCGACGTTATAATTTGCCAGTCTCTCAAATTCCAGCTTCCCTTTATCGGAAAATGAAGTTGCATGTAACAAATTAACGCGGTTGATTAAAAAGCATCGGTGACGGGAGGCCGTAGCTGGTCCCTTACTACTGCCACCCACCATCACCACACCGTCATGCACAGAATAGCTGACTGCATTCCACTGTCTCCCAGTACGGAACTATGATCGGTCTGTTATCACCTGATGGAACTGAGCCAATCCCACAACTTGAATACTAAGTTGTGGTTGTGTGAAAATCGATGAGTCTTAGTAGAAATCAATCTCCTTGGTTATTAGTTAATCTCCCAGTTTAACTACACTCTGCAATTAATCGAGCTGAATGGGGGTTAGGGATCTTTCTTAGGCTAAAGGCACTCACCCATATTGATATGAACAGCTATCTATCTATCTATATACCTAGGCTGCTTCCCCCAAGGAAAGGGAGGTAGCTGAGACAGGACGACTCACTCTCCATTTACTCATCCATTCAAACACATTCATTCGCATCTTAGCTCCAAAGGGGAGAACGGACAGATCCTCACCGCATCACACCGCACAAGGGTCAACTGCGCTATGCAACCAGTGACATCCGCAGCAGGGCCCGACAGCAGAACTGGTTTACCCCTGCCACATCATAACAGACCGATCCCCTTACCCGCACCTGACCTGACTAGCTGATCAGACCAAATGCGGGGGAATATCCCCTCAGGGCTGCGTCATCACTTATTCATTCACAATTTCTCTCCATTTATTTCTGTCACGCACAGCTGAACACAAAAATATCGCTTCTCATTGGTTTAGGAGACTGAAACACCGTCTCCTTAAACATATATTTCCCACCAAAAAATATGAATAACCTTTAAAATAGTTGCCGATAAAAAGTATCTTGGTATGGCCTACATAAAAAAGAGGCAACATATGAGAGTATTAAAATGCAATGTGGCGCAGTAATAACAATGGCTGACGTACTGATATTTCTTACTCTATACGACCAGATCTTTCACACACACACACACACACACACACACACACACACATCAGCCAACCAGGTCAACTTTACCCTCGTCCTTCGAGAAAACCCTGAAGACTCAAGATTCCATCAGGAGAGACAATTCGATAAAATGGCAGAGAATGAAGTGTTACTCGCCCGCCATTTATGTGGGCCGAGGCTCTCCGCGCCCCTCGGTCAATGGGTCGTTCTCTGGGTAGCTTTTGGGATTTTGTAACACCTCTTCCTTAGCGATTTATTTTGTATATTGCACCTTCTTCAGTCCTATGTAAGTTTGGGAAAGCGGCTAATCCCCCCCCGCCCCCCTGAAAATAATGGTGAAAATCTTCATGTAGTAGAGGATACTACCAAGTAACCTTCAGCTAACTCTCCCTTATTTCTGATCATTTCTAATTTCGGGACAGGGGCTGACCCTTCCATAAATCAAATCATTAGGGGGTCACGCTTCCCACATATCGCACTATGGATGAGTCTGCTGTACAACATATGCTACGATAACCAATCCAAATCTACCATCCTTTCATTATTTCCGAGATTTTTTTTTTTCTGGCCAAGTGAGCTGATTCCCCATAAAATTCATGGTTGGAAAATAGTATATAGAGGAATACCTTTCTGGGAAGCCGACGAGCTCAGAAAGTTTCATTCAAATTCCTCATATAGCCTAGGAGTTACAGCACACACACACACACACACACACACACACACACACACACACACACACACACACACACACACACACACACACAAAAGACGTGCTCGAAGAGAATAACAAAACTTAAAAAAGAAAAAACTTCATTTTTTTTCTAGCATCCCTCAGACCAATTTCTCCCCGTAAAACAAAACTCTGGTGGAGAAGGGGCAAAGTGGCTGCAGTGATTCAATAAAGTGGCCATCACGCATCAACACTTATTTTGCCAACCCAGCATCGTCCAGGGTGGTACGGAAATTGCGCTCTCCAGTCTTGCGTTTTGCGGGGACGTCTCAGTTTGCTTTTGTAAGGGGGGAAGATATTTTTCGCTGCTTCCTGGAATTTTAAGTGAACCATTTAATCGAAAGTCCTAAAAGAGAGAGAGAGAGAGAGAGAGAGAGAGAGAGAGAGAGAGAGAGAGAGAGAGAGAGAGTAAAAGATAATGCAGGGTAGGCACTGGTAAAGGTAACTGAGGTGTCTTCGCAACACACGAGAGTTAGGCTGCCCTATATATGTGAACCAACCTATCCTGGTTCTTAATATCTTCGGTAATTTATTCTGGTCTTCTCCGTATCATTTTCTCTCTTAAGCTTGGTCTCTGGCAGCGAAGGTAGCAATATGGAGTCAGTGATTCAATAAAGTAGCCATCACAAGGGCCTTCCTTCCGTCAACTTTCATCTGGCTGTTCTAGTATTGCAATTAATCAGACACAAGACTTTTACAACCAGTTAGGGGTGAGTCATAGCAGCCCGTGTACTGTAACTGACTCCATCAACCCTTTCATTTTCGCCTTAACTCTAGCATTATGACTTGGCTCACATCAGATTATTTTATTGAGAGTTAGTCGGAGGAGCCCTTGTGTTAAATAATTACTATACTCCATTTACTGTAACTTGGCCCAGATTTTCGTCCTTTTGCAGCATATTTCACATAGCTCAGTGGCAGAAAAATACAGTACTACAGCTCTATACCCTTTCCACAGCACATCTTCATGACTAGCACCATATTCTAGTGTTAAATCGATTGTTACAACACAGCATTCAAAGTTGAGAGATGGTAATTTTAAACCAAAAAAAGATTAAAAATGGCAAAAAAGCTGAGTCACAGAAACCTAAAAAAGAAAGAAAAAAAAACTCAACCTTCTCACGATCGCGTCAACTCTATATTATTTCTCTAACATCAAGTCATTTTTAAAGAAGTTGAAGCACAAGAGTCTGAGTACTGAAAAACCTCCATAACTATTTTGATCAAACTATTTCCACCACTTAGAATGTCCCCTTGGTAGCAAAGTGGCAAAGTGGCTGCAATGATTCAATAAAGTGGCCATTAGACAAGCAATAATTCCGTCAACTTTCATCCTGCAACCCCATAGCAGCGTGGATATTGGCAATGGCTCCTGTATTCTCTCAGTTTCCTAGTTCCAACCAAATCGTTCCCACGTATCAAGACTGCTGGGCTGGAAGCTAGAAGAGCCATGGTGGAATGTGTCAAATGTTAGAACGTAGCATGAGAAACTGACTGGAAGAGTGCATGGGAGTTAGATGGAGGAGACGAGGAGGAGGAGACCGAACATGAGGTAAAAGAACGAGGTTAGGAGGTATAGGAATAGAAATGGTGTCAACCGGAGGGATGGCAGCCTAATGATGGCGAACAGGGTGGCATGGAAGGGTTTTGTTAATAGCCATCCATTCAGTAATTAAGGACCCTGGATATATACAGTAGATAGATAGACAGATAGATGGATAGATAGACAGATAGATGGATAGGTAGATAGATGGATAGGTAGATAGATAAATAGGTAGATAGGATATTCTCAGTGCGGATAAAACCCTGAGAGAGAAAGGCAGAGGAGGAAGTGGTGAACAAGGCGAAGATGTGAGCAAGAGGTTTAGGAATTAAGTTGCCCAAGTTTAGGTTCGATGCAAGTGGAGTTAATGGTGAGAGAGGAGCAAGCAAATTTTTATGAAGATATTATGTGGGGCTTGAGAGGAGGTGCATAGATTGTGATGGAGAAAAAGAGAGAGAGAGAGAGAGAGAGAGAGAGAGAGAGAGAGAGAGAGAGAGAGAGAGAGAGAGAGAGAGAGAGAGAGAGAGAGGTTATTATGTGGGGCTTGAGAGGAGGTGCATAGATTGTGATGGAGAGAGAGAGAGAGAGAGAGAGAGAGAGAGAGAAGGGGGCGTGGTTGAGGGGAGATGCAGAGTATTTGATGAAAAAACGAATACCAATGGAGAGAGAGAGAGAGAGAGAGAGAGAGAGAGAGAGAGAGAGAGAGAGTCCGGGGTGAGGGGAAAAATGAATAAGAGTAGACAGAGCAGAGGAAAGCACATGAAAAAAAAGAGAAGGAAAGCGTAAATGAGTAAAAGTGAGAATTGGGAGAGTGGCAGAGGAGTTTAGGGAGCAGTTTGGTGGTAAATGGAAGGCCAATAAGAACCTGTTTTGGGGGGAAATGAAGAAAGTTAGGGAGAGTGGCTGGAGTAGCAGTTTGGGAGAAGGAATTGAGTGTGGTTACGTGAGGCTCAAGGGCCTGTGTTCTCGCTGTGTAAGGAATCTCCCTAGCCCCTCTTCCATAGCGATTTATTTCTGGTTATGGCTGCTTAATATCCGTATGTACGCTGTTTATGCAGGGTTTGACGATATATGAAGGATTTATATAACAAAGAGTAGGACAGTAAGGTGTAATATGTAAAGTAAATAGCTTAGGAAATAATGTTGCGGAGCTTCCTCGTAACGTGGAGAGAGAGAGAGAGAGAGAGAGAGAGAGAGAGAGAGAGAGAGAGAGAGAGAGAGAGAGAGAGAGAGAGAGAGAGAGAGAGAGAGAGAGAGAGAGAGAGAGAGAGAGAGATTTTATCTGCTTCTTTAGTGTTGAAGGAAATCTTTATGAAGAAGTTCTGATTGAGAGATTAAGGGCAATTACTGACGAGTTACTGGGAAAGGAAAAAAAGTGCAAGGAAGGAGGAAAGAAGATGAATTGATCAGAGAAATCCTCCAAGATGTCTGGAAAGGAATTTTTGATGGTGGAGAGGAGGCCGTTTGTAGTTTGGACAAGTATAAGATATTAGAAGGTGGTGGCGACCATCATTCACTCAGTTCTAGCAGTGCTGCCTACTTCATCTTTCCCTTTTTCAATCTATCCCTGTTTTACCCTCCTTTCATCCTAATTCTCTCTTTCCTTCCTTTCACTTTTTATTACTGTTCCCTACACTCAAGGTGACTCTACACTGGGTTACAACCCTAATGGTTTCCTGTAATCCAGGAAACCATTTACAGTACTGGGTGGTAGTCATATAACCAAATACGGGATGATGTTGAGCCTGCTATGGTGCCCCTGTTAACTGAGTGGAGAGACTTAAATGCAGTGTCCAACCAGGAACCAAATGTCCACATTTTCCCCTTGCCTCAATGTGTCGAGGCGCTGTCAGCCGCAAGGGAACATCGGTTCATTTTTAAACACCCTGATGAAAAAGGAATTAACATCACCACCACTTGGATGATGTACTTATATTATGCTAGTTACCTCCAGACGATTTTTTTTCAAGTTAAAGTGATAGGCAGATGCGGAGATTGTTTAGTCAGCGTTAACAGTGAGAACCACGTATCATTTTCTTCTTACAATAACTTACCATAATCTTTTTCGTCCTTTGTTTTGTTGAATGCACTTATTGCATGCTTGAAAAGTAATATCATCAAAGAGCTAAAAAGTCTTCGCTTCTTTCGAAAGCAGACTGGTGGGGGAGAGACTCCTTCTTGTGGTGGCACCAACGCAACCCGGAGGGATTCACTGCCAGGTTATACAAACGTCCCTCATCTCTCTCCCTATCCCCCCAAAAGAGGGTGGTGGGCTGCAGGAAATGGGCAGCTTCAGCCTGCAGTCCACTGGGTTCAGGCTACAGATGGAACTAGGGCAAAACTACAACAACTACTACTACTTCTACTTATCCTACCACTAATACTACTACTACAAATCCTACATAAGCAAACTGAGCCGTCCCTACAACACACAAGACTGGGGAGAGCATTACAGAGACTGCGCTGTATTTCTTAGAGGATGCCTCTCTTAGCGAAGGGTTTAAGATAAAAGCACTGCGAAAGCCCGGAGAGAGAATATATTAGAGCTTCCCTTGGCCCTCCTTCTCTCACACTCAGTTTGCAAGTCTAATCAGCCTGGATTTAGTCTCCGCTGTCAAAAAGAAATTCATGAGGGTATTGAAGTAGCATATAATGGGCCACTTTGAACTGAATTGTTTTGCTTAAGGTTATTCATAGTTTATTACTTTTTACTGGCTGAAATACTCGGTGTTGCCAGAGTTAAAAGCAAGGAAAATAAAGGAGTTCCAATCAGTCTGAATAACTTATTTTAGCTTCACTTATATGATTCAGCAATTAATCTGAATTATGTTCCCTGAAACAAACCTTCAGAATCACATGCAAGTTTCTGCTCGCCCAGCCTGCTCCTCTCCGAGCGTCTGAAAAGTGTTGTTAGACGCACTTTTAAATTCTTCATTTGTATGGCGTATGTTGTTGATCTATTCTGGTTGTTTCAAGATAAATGATTAAGTTATGTATCACTTACTGAAGGGGTAAATGAAGGCTGTATCTAGATCATCCTGCTAACAGAAATAAATAAAGTGGTCTGAATAAAATAAAAGAATTAAGAAAAAAGCGTCAAACAAAATTTTGTGTTCATACAAAAAAGAATCAATGGATCTGGAAAGCATATCTTTCATTCTGTGTGTGTGTGTGTGTGTGTGTGTGTGTGTGTGTGTGTGTGTGTGTGTGTGTGTGTGTGTGTGACGAGCTTACGGAATGCAATAAAAGATACGAGCCAGAATTGATTATCATTGGAGACTTAAATTTACCGCAAATGAAATGGGAGGATTTATGTTGCATTAAGGGTGAGCCAGGAAGATTGGTGGTCTTAGCGGGATGTAATTTACTTTTTACAGAAAAAAAAAAAAAAGTGAAGAAAAAGAAACGAACTCTGGAAAAATGAGCTTGGGAAAATGTCCGCAGTTTGGAACAATTATTAACGCCTTTCAAGCTGTATTTATTTATTTTTTTATTCAGGCTACCAGCAAGAAACTTTATTCACTTTAGAAGAAAAATTTACTGTAGTTCTTTTACCTTGATTTGTTCCAGATTGTTGTCGTCTTGAACTTCTTTTCCACAACACATTGATAAATAAGTCGATACTATGCTTCTACATCCTTTCTCTAGAACTTTTTCATGACTAGTCTCATATTCTAGTGTTAATCTAGTGTTGCAAATCAGGATTAAAAACGGAGAAATGGCATTTTTAGGCCAAGTTAGAGTAAAAAGGGTACGATGAAGGGTTTTATCAAGGCTGTTTTTAACCTTCTAGTTCAAAAACATTGCTTCCAAGTTGAATACAATCGTCTGGAGATAGGGGAGAAAAAACAGAAGTAGCATTGTCGGGCAGAACGGGTTAACTCAATAACTTACTCCTTGATTATTGCATTCTTGATAACTTCAGACGATTACAATCAGCTCGGAATAGGTTCAGATGTAGCTGCCATTAACCCCTTCACCACAAGTTGGCCTCCTTAGCTGGATAAAATAGCTTGAAGCCAAATGAATTACAATGAAAAAAGACGTCCCTGGACTTAATACATTACTACATATGGCAGATAACGGTGACTAATCTCTGGCCACAATATGATGATAATTAATGTAACTGGTATAATCATTAATTTAAAGGACATTGTATTTGTCCCGGACATTAAACTACTCCACATTAATCCACTTCACAATGATACTGTCTTTCATATATTATGACAGGGAACCAGGCGTTGCGCGGGGAATATATATATATACTGTAGATAGATAGATAGATAGATAGATAGATATGTATGTATGTATATACTGTATAATGTGCCTGGAACCCTAGCAGGCCACCCACTTGTAGGAGACGGTCTCCAGAGTCCTATTTTACCTATTGGACCGATGTTCCTCTCTCGATATACTCCCTATGGACCACTTCCTACCATGGACCAATTCGTCCCCCTACACCTATTTTCCCGTTCTTTATATATTTTCTTATTGCAGTGAAGGATTAAGAAACAATCTCCATTAAACCTCACCACTATGTAAGGCCTTCACAATACTGATCTAAAAAGTAACGGTAGGAAAGAAAAGAATAGTAATCTGGAAAAGTCGTCCTCGTGCTGAAAGGATTTATAAAGCTGATTATGAGGGGTTAACAGAGGCTTGAATAGTTCTAATTGCAGAAAGCTGCCGATGAGTTGTGGCGAAATATTAAATATATATAAATTTACTTCCGAGAGCAGTATATAAAAATTAACATCAAAAATGTATGTACTAATAGCCTGCGGCCTTATACATATATTAATTCATGATGGTAAGTGGGGGTATCCATTATCCACTCAACTGATGTAGCACTGCCTACTTCTTCCTTCATGTCTCATTCTTTTGCTGTGTCTGTTCTCCTCTCTTCTAATTTCTCCAATCCCTCCTGTCACTTTCCATTTCACGTAGCTTTACTGTGCTCTAAGTGACAAACATAATGGTTCCCTGTAACCCATGACACATGTTATAACGCTGGGTGGTAACCATATAACCAAATAACTAGGTGAAGTGGAACATACTATGATGCCCCTGTTAACTAGATGGAGAGACGCAAATGCAACCTCCACCCAAGAACCAAACTTCCACACTGATCCCCATGCCTCACATTGCTGAGGCGCTGTCAGTCGCATGAGAACATCGGTTTACCGCACGAGACGGCCCTGTAATGGCGGTTGCTTGCTTGCGGTTGATGGGTCTGCTCGATCAGACACTGAGGCATTGCAGCACCAACAACTAACTCATTCAATACGCTGATGGCCTTTTTTTTTTTTTTTTTTTTTCCGTTTCACTGTCACACAGTTTACTTTAGCTCAGGAGTGGCCTTCCTGACTGGAGAGTTTATTTATAACTAGTTATAAATCTTACTATAAAATGATAATAATAATAAAAATAAAAATAAATAAATAAATAAATAATAATAATAATAATAATAATAATAATGATGATGATGATGATGATAGTAATAAATAAAGAACAAATGCAGTTAATAAATAGGACTAATTGATATCGGAGAATTAGCTGCTAGAGAGACGTGGAGTGCATTAGGCACTTGGATGGCTTAGGATTTGCATGAGAGGCTAGTGAATCGGTGTGTCGACTCTGTGCTGTGGAAGAACATCACTGCCACGTATACACAATGAGGGGTGGCGATAAATGTCGGTATATTTAAAGTTAGACGAAGGATATAATGGATTGGACTACAGGTATAATTATTGTTGGCGTGACGAGGTTTGGTTTGGTTTGAATGGTACGGTATCTCTCTCTCTCTCTCTCTCTTCGTCAGCAGAGAGGTGGCGGTGATGTGCTTTCATACTGATGCTACCTGTACGCGTATTTGCACAGCGTCAACCTCACGTCTTCTCCAGGCACCTGCATGTCGGAACGCTTCTCACTCACGCACACTCCTTGGCCAGTATTCTCGTCGGTTAAGGAAGCTCCCTAACACATTTTCCTAAGCAATTTATTTTGCTTATTACCACTAACTCTCCTAGACTGTGTTATATAAATCCTTCAAATATCGCCATGCTCTGTATAAATGAGGCAGGGAAGGATATTAACAACCCATATCCAAAATAAATCTCTAAGGAAGAGCAGCTAGAGATTCTCCTTACCGAACAGGGATACGAACCCTTGTCATAACGCTTGAATGAATGACCATGACTATATTCTGTTCACTCTTCCTTGGCCTAAAATTCTCATCTCCTCGTCATGAATGCTTAGCTATAACAGTAAATTAACAGTCGAATATGATGCTAGGCACGAAGAATTTCTGCGGAAAAGATGTAGTGCCACAACATTGTATTTTCTGCCACTGAGCAATGCGGAACAAAGTGCAAAAGGATGAAAATCTGGGCCAAGTTTAAGTGAATGAACCACATAAGATGATGTTGGAACCGCAGGCCTATAGCGTTGTGAACCCGGTGGACGCAGGGGAACCAGGGACTTGAACCGATAGCTCCCAGAGGTCTTTTGTTGAGGTTATACAGGGTGGTGCAAAAGTACTTTGACATTACAGAGGCCTGCCAGGAAATCAACACCAACCTGGACCTGTGCATTACTGTGTGTCGAAGTGTGGCTGACAGACTCCAGGAATGTGTCAATGGTGAGGGCGAACACTTTGAACACTTACGAGACTAAAAGTGTGTCTTTGTGTTGGAATGAATGGTAAATGTCAACCTACTTTTGCACCACCCTGTACTGAAGGCCTGAGTTATGGCAGTATGGTGGAGGCATTGCCAGATGAAAAGGTTATATATGAATAAGTCTAATGTCAGAAAGAGGCATCAGAGACAAACACAACGATGGCTTGAATTACCAAGTACGTAAACAATATATATATATATATATATATATATATATATATATATATATATATATATATATATATAGATAGATAGATAGATAGATAGATAGATAGATAGGTAGATAGATAGATAGATAGATATAGATAGATAGATAGATAGCGAGAGAGAGAGAGATCGATATATATATATATATATATATATATATATATACATATATATATATATATATATATATATAATGTAATAACAAAATAAAATGCTCATATCCTACAAAAAGTCATCCATTCCAGAGAATTTAAAAAAGGACAAAATCAA
>NC_137065.1:35829163-35849163 GCF_032717465.1 Coenobita brevimanus
CACACATCACATTGACGGAATTTGCATTTTATTGTATTTTATTTGATGTATTTATTTCATTATTTATGTATTCATTTATGGAATTTTATTATATTTAATTATTCATTATACTTATGTAATTATTTATTGTTTTTAAATTCATGTCATTATGAATTTATTTCATGTACTTTTATATTTATTTTGTGTATTTATATATTTATGACTTTATTTTTTGTATTTCTGATTTTATATATTTATTTTATGTATTTATTTATTATTTACTGAATTTTATTTTATGCATTTCTTTCTTGTCCTTTATTTTATGCATTTATTTATTGCATCTTACTCTATGTATTTGTTTTAGGTATTTATGTATTTATTTATTTTTTTCAATATATTTTATTGATACCAATTTGAATTTTATCCTGCCTCTCCTCTATTTCTGGCTTTCCCTCTTCATGGTGCCACTCTGAGGCTGGGGAGATGATGATGATGATGATGATGATGATGATGATAAAGACCACTGAATGCAAAATATGGAAATGGTTTTGTTATAGGAAATACATAAGTCTGATAAAAAACCATAACAATTGGTGAAATGATGAAGAGGGATGATGATGATGAATTTGATAATGATGATGATGACCACTTACTGGAAAGAAGGAATTGGTCTGGTTATAGGAAATACATATGTTTCATCTAATGCCATCAAAATTGTTGAAATGATGGTGATTAATGATGATGATGATGGTAATGATGATGATGACCACTGACTGGAAAGAAGGAATATGGTTTGGTTATAATTTATGAAACACGTAAGTCTGATCTAAAACAATCACTGTTAGTACATTCATATCGCCCTCAGCTTGGCCCCTCATTAAAAAAAAAAAAAAAAAAAAAAAAAAAAAAATTAGGCCTTTCAGCGAGGTGTTGCAATGCATAATCTTAAATCTTAAATCAGAGAAATCTTAAATTCGTCTTTGGAGGGATCATTCAGACTTCAAAGATAAAATAGATATAGACTTCTGGCAAGGATGTAATGGTTAAACTGAGAGCAAAGCGACAGCCACTGGATCGTTTTAGGAAATTTTCTAGTAGTGAAACAGTGAAAGAAGGAGTACATTTATTCATTTCTTTATTTATTCTGATATTGTTTTTGCATTATCAATGAAGAAGGGAATGTTCTGAAAGTCTATTTTTCTTCATATTCTGTTGCTGTGTCATCATATTCCAGTTTCCTGTTTACGCAAGGGGAAGTAAGATCTAGGTTATTATTATTATTATTATTATTATTATTATTTTTTTATTATTATTGTTCTTTATTGTTGTTGTTGCTGTTGCTGTTGTTATTATTTTCATCCATGTAGGGACGTGGATCAAAAGAAAAGAAATTCCCAGTTTCAATTTCCGGGTCGCCCCTCTTACGCCCGTAGTCTTGAAACTGAGGGCAGGGGTTGCCCTTCCCGCACCCCACTCGAGGTGGAAGCTCACACCTTCAACCTAAGTGGTAATCTTGAAAACGGGAGAGCGCACCCCTTCGTGTGGGTAGGCGCGACAGAGAGTTGGTAACACTGATTAATTTTAAAATTCAAAATCTTAAAATAAAAACAATACATATGACAGTTTCTAAGATTCACACACAATATAATCTATTAATGATTGCAAGTCTTACCTCTTCACTTATTAAAGACTGGCATTTGTTCTTAAATACCTTACTCTGTATAGGAGTATGCATACAGGATTTGGAGATCCTGTGCCGCAGGAAAAATTCTGTGTCAGACATAGCTTCAAAGGAGTTCATGCAGTCAGTAATAACCCTACGAATACGCCTTGGCTGGTCATACCGATTTTGACTATATTTCTGCCCCAAATGTTTGTTTTTGCCATTCTCTCCACCCAGAACCCCGAAATCCCACCCCCCAAGACACGGGATGGGGGGGTTAATTTGAAAACCAATCATGAACACCGAAAATAAAAGCCAAATTCGTTCAGATCATACCAAAATACACCAGAAAAGTATATTGCCAAACCAAAACCAAATAGTGCGGACTTGTAAAAACTCACTGAACGACTGTGCATTAGTCGTCTGTTTAGGTAGTAATCGGCCATTCTTTACTGTAGGAATTATTTCACGTACTAATCAAACTAATTATAAAAGTATCATGCAGCATATCTGATAAATAGCTTGGTAGAAATACTGAGAAATAAAATGGAAGTGGATACAGTATCTCATCTTTGTTTTCGTCTCGTCGTAAATGAACCATCCCCGGAGTAATGGTGAAGTGTTTTAAAATGATAAAAATAGTAAACGCTTATTCTTTTCTTTACACGATGTTTTTATCATTAAATTAAAATTCCTATCACACACATCATAGAGTCCTTCAAATTCTACAGTTTTCTTTGCACAAGGCTGATATAATATGACGAAGGGGCATGCGAAGGGGTGCTACGAGACCCCCCGCGGATTCCAGTACTACGCTGTGGTAATCCTCTCCCGTTCACCGGGGAACGCTCTCCCTTTCGTGCTTTAAGACTACCAAAAGCTGCGGATAAGGCAAGGTGAAAGCCTTTCCACAGTTTAAGACTACGGCCGTTAGTGCCCCATGAACTTCACAAGTGGTTGGCGTGTGGGTACACCACACCTCCACACCAGTAATCAGTGTCAGGTATACACTCACCTATTTTCGCCCCTATCAATCGTCTTTTATGGGACGCTGGAAATACGTGGACCAAACTCGATTTCCCCTTTCTTTAAGGACTTGGTTTCTGTAAGTAGGCTACAGTAGGTATTACAGTACATGGTTTCCACACACCTGGCATGGACGCGTTTAAGTGAAAGTCAAATCCATACTAAATTCGGTAAATGATAGTTTTGAAAGTAACTTGTTCCAAAAACGTTTGCTCTAGTCTCTACTCTGATAGTTTAGTTCTAACCTTTCCAGCCAGAGGTCGAATTAATAAAGGATAACACAATCGTTCAGAGTCAAAGTAAAGTAAGGAAGACGGATTAGTTCACACAGAAGCATTTCATAGTTTCCACAAGTACCTGGCCGCGAAGCACCTGCACCTGCGGGAGGGGTCTCGGCCTTCGCCTTCGAATTTCAATCATTTGCAGCTACTTGGGATCGGTTTCAATCACCTAGCAGTTGCAACAGAGTGGCTGAATATATGAGGAATTTGTTTACACAGCCGAATGAACAACATAGCTCCGGTGCCAGCTGTGCCAAATTATATTCTTATATTTAAATTTCATATGTCATAATTGTGTGTTGAAGAATACCAATATTCAATGATTCATGTTTTCCCCCGCCCGCCAGGGACTGATTCAATTACACACGAGTGGCTCGAAAACTATGCGTCTGCTCGCAGTAACTTGCACCACTGCATGCGGAATGGTATATCAATGTCAATGATATATGTGTTGGCGAGGAAAACATGATTTTGCACGATGTATGACTTCAAATGAAGGCCGTTTCTTTACCTGTACTTGAAACCGACGAATAGCTGCTTCGACGTCGGACATTCCGAGCTCGACGGGTTAGGCCTAATATAAAGCTAATGTGGACAGGGGCAAAAACACCCTATTAGAAGGTTTTAAATCGACATGAAATTGAAAGGAGCCCATCTGTGTCTCAGTTGCAATGATCCTGCCAAGTTTCATTGCAATCCTTTTACCAGTTTAGACCTCGCTACACAGACAGACAGAGAGACAGACACAAGGCTAGAATTATTGTATATCAGATACTGCCTCACTGCAGAGTTAATTAATGTTCCCTTTATTAATTATTTAGTCTGCCTATTAGTCAAGCCTAAAGCATAAACCAGTATACCGAAAATGTATATAACCACAAACATAAATTAATGTAATAGCAGTCTGAAATATATTTTAGATAGTGTCTCTATATGACGGTTGTTTCTATATACTGTAGGATCTCTCGGTCTCGGTCTGTCTGTCTGTCTGTCTGTCTGTCTCTCTCTCTCTCTCTCCTTTATTTTTTGCAGCCAAGGGCTAGGAGCCGACAAAATCTTCCCACCCAAAGAAAGCCAAGAGAAAAGCGTTTTTTATAATTAGCAATTTATTGGTTAACAGTGCTATCAGTATGCAGTAGAGGTTGATATTACGCACTCCTAATTTAACAAGATGTCGGCCTTGTACAGCATATACTTTTGCTGCGGTTCACGTATTTTTTCCTTATTTTCCTGCATGAATTAATTATCAACAAATTGGTCCAGTGGTTACTTCTTGCTACTTCACATACCGTTTCGTCAGTCCCTTTAGGTCATTTCAGAGCAAGTCAGAACACTCACGATTAATATTTGTCAGTTTCGATCAAATAAAGCTAGTTTTCGTCCATTATACTGTAATCAGTTCAAGGCAATGTCTATCTATCTATCTATTGCCAGACGCCTCAATCCCGTTTGGGGTGGCCACAAACAAATCGCCTCTACGTCGCCCTGTCCCCCGCCATTTCACTCCCCTGCTCCCAACTCACACCCCCCTCTCTCATATACCTCTCCACCCCATCCCTCCATCTCATCCTCGGCCTCCCCCTCCCTCTTCCCCCCTCCACCTCACTCACATACACTCTCTTCGTCAGTCTTTCACCCTCCATCCTCTCCACATGGCCAAATGTAAAATCAGTAAAATTCATTAAATTCCAGTTACGTCCATTCAGTTCCTTATGCTCATTGAGGACTTTCACATCAGTTTAGGGTCAGTGAGATCAGCTTAGGGTCATTTATGTCCAACTAGGTCCACTCAGGGCCTTCTCATCCATCCCGGGTACTGCAGAGGGACGCCTTCATGTGGTTGCACTGAACCAGGTCTCTCAGATAACTGATTATAAAAACGTCCCTGAGCTACTTCCCTATCTCCCGAAAGGAGGAGGATGAACTGCAAGAGATCAAATTAAGCTTGCAGTCCGTTGGGCTCACGTTTCAGATGAATCTGGGATACAGTAATTACTACCACTGCATCCAGCCCCAGTCCAGTCAAATAATTTTTATGATACTGACATTTGCATAACTTTCATCATGTTTTTCTGTTATTCACATCGACAAAGAGGAAAAATGTGGAGGATGGGTGAAAAGAGTGGGCCTGTCCTACTTCTCTGAGTATATATAAGACTCTTTCGGTAATTCATTTCATATACAGCGAGAAGGTTTTTCAATTGTGGAGTGTGTTGTCTGCAGCACAAAAGCAAAGGTAATAAAATGCTGTGCAATATGAAGCCATCTGTTCGTCATTACTATTGAAGTTCAGGGAGTGGTTAAGCAAAACCTAACAACAGACTGCCCACGTTATTTATGTGTTGTTACGAAGGTCATACAGCAAAATCCTTTGCGAGAATGACAGCCAGTAAAGTAATAAAGTTTACTAAAACCTGTAGAAACTAATTATTATTGCACATTATAAAGATCAGTCGATATGCGAATGTGCTTAAGAGATTGTCTTAATCTTGAAAAAATGTGTCAGTTGCAGCAAAGATAAACATCCTAAGGTGAATGAAATTGGACGACATTTAGTGGAAACATTCTAATCTCTCTCAGTGTACAGTAATTCAGTAGGTGAGCAAGGGCCCGCTGAATAAGGTCTTTCTCCAGTAGCTGCACAAAGCTCACTGAGAAAGATCTAACTAAACAAGACCTCAGTGAACATTACCATATCTGCCAAGGTATTCTGGTAGCTGAACTAGACAGCACTCAGAGGGGGAGGCGGTGGCTTAACCGGTAGAGAGGTGGCCTGTAGTCCTACTGGACCCAGGTTCAAATCCGCGCTGGGACAGGGAACAGTTTAAGGATTTGAATTTCACAAAAATCAGAATTTACTGATCTACCAGAAGACCCGCCGACATGTCGCAAAAATACCCCCGCTAATACCAATACACCAGTCCTGTATGAGACAGCCCTAGCATGTATTCGATATGGACGGTGGGTGTTAGCGCCAAAGTGGTGACATGTAGAGGTGTATGGTATGTAGGAGGACTACTGGGCCTTGAGAGCAGGCAGTGAAGCCTATGCCCAGAGTCGGACACATGAAAAAAAAAAAAAAACATACCTCCGCCAACACCTATACAAGATAGGTCAGATCTCCACCAACTTTTGTTCAACTTTTACTTATTCCATGAACCGCATACCCACAAAATTTCATTGAAATCTATCAGTAACTTTAAAACATGCCTTGTGGACAAAGAAATAAAAATAATCCTGAATCGGGACTCGATATCAGACCACCACCAAAATTTAATCAACCCTTCCTTGGCCCAAATCCACATGTCCACAATATTTTATTGATATCAATCAGTAACTTTTTGAGATATCTTGTGGACAGTCAAACAAACAGGGGTGAATACCTAACCTCCTCCAGCATTTGTTGGTGGAGATAACAACATATCAAACAAAATCTCACTGAACATGATCCCACTCCGGCAGCTGAACAAAATCTTTCTGAACAAGATCTCATTAGACAAGATCCCACGGCACACTGGCACATCTACCAGTGTACTCCAGTAGCTGAACGATATTACCATTATCGCTAAGAAAATGTCCCAAGTTGTGGGGTGTTGTTACGGGGGTAGTTGGGGAGAGCAGGACGACTTGCCCGGCGCCGCCATAAACTCCCTAGACACAGTGCGGAGGAACACGCCACCACACACACACACACACAAACACACACACACACACACACACACACACACACACACACACACACACACACACACACACACATAGACTCGTATTGGTTTTATGGGCCTTGCCAGCACCAACACCAACACTTGCATTCGAACTCCCACCCACCCACCCACCCACCCACCCACCCACCCACCCACCCACCCACCCACCCACCCACCCACACCCACCCACCCACCCACCCACCCACCCACCCACCCACCCACCCACCAACCCACCCACCCACCCACCCACCCACCCACCCACCCACCCACCCACCCCACCCACCCACCCACCCACCCACCCACCCACCCACCCACCCACCCACCCACCCACCCACCCACCCACCCACCCACCCACCCACCCACCCACCCACCCACCCACCCACCCACCCACCCACCCACCCACCCACCCACCCACCCACCCACCCACCCACCCAACCACCCACCCACCCACCCAACCACCCACCCACCCACCCACCCACCCACCCACCCACCCACCCACCCACCCACCCACCCACCCTCCCATCCTTCCACCAACCCACACACCCACCCACCCACCTACCCACCCAGCCACCCAGCCACCCATCCACCCACCCACCCTGCCACCCTCCCACCCAGCCACCCAGCCACCCACCCACTCACCCACACACACACACACACACACACACACACACACACACACACACACACACACACACACACACACACACACACACACACACACACACACACACACACACACACACACACACACACACACACACCGCACCTCCACAAACCCACACACACCCTGAAAAGACTCATCCTCAATCCCACGCACAGCCACACACTTCAACAGCACCCACACCCACATATAAACACACACACCCATGCCAAGTACCACTATATAGGGAGAGAGGCGGGGGTCCTTAGCGTGGGAGCATGGCCACCATCATAATCCTGCACCTACTTCTCACACCTAAGAGGGTTACACCTCGGTATACAAAAAAAAAAAAAAAAGGAAAAAAAAAGTGCTAATGACCACTACCCCTGCGAGGTGTTTGGGATTCTTGGCTGGGCACCGTAGTCTTTATAGTCTAGATCATTTATTGTAAAGTGCAGGGGTCAAAGGCTAGGCTAGACTTTGCAAAATAACACCTTCAGTACAAGAGGCATTATATTGGAAAATAAGATACAGGTAAACATTACAAACAGTACATCGCTTTTAGCTTAGACTGTTTCTTAATCTAGCCACCACGAGAGGTTTTACAAAGCTAATCAAGTCCTTTGATTATACTAATAACATGATAAAATAAAATCACCACACTGAAAAGAAATTGGGCACTGTTTCAAACTTTCTCACCACGAAAAGTTGCCTCTATTCTGAATAAAACTCTATATAGCAGGATGAATGGCAAAAAAATTAATAATGTTAATGAAGATGTTAATGACAAAAGTTAGGTTCAGTAATGTCTTGATTTAAGTTTTGTTTTGTTCCATTTTCTCTGGAAGGGACAACTTTTTGCAGCTTTTTGCCATTGGGTACTATACATTTACTCAAAAATGCTAGCTCGCTGCGTACTATTAGTCTACACACGGTAAATATTGAGTACCTGCTTAAAGTAAAACACTCTGGCGGCTCCCCTGTACTTAACCGCAGACACGCACCCCTTCATCATTATTACCAGGGTTAGTCCCGAGCAGAACAAAACCCCCTCTAATTGTGCTCGCCCCTATAAAACAAGTCTGAAAATAACTTGAATATTCAGTCCGCCAAACCACAGGTCGGAGTTTGTTACCTCTTTTACCATAGGGTGCTCACTGTAGCCAGAAACAGAATGACTACCTAAAACTTCTGCATACTGAAGTGCAATTTTTTTTTTTTACGGTTGAAAAAAGGAATCCACGGCTGAAGCCTGCAAAGGTCTCTTTCAAAGAAAACCAAACAAAGAAAAAATCCAGTGTCCATGGGTACCAAGACACCTGGTCACATTGCATTTAAAGACTGGAGGTCATAAGCAGGTCTGTGACCCTTTTTCCAAGCCCTTGTCCATAATCTTTCTGCACGCCTGTAGATTCGAGCTAATGATGCGTGGTCATAACCCTGCCAGGATACTTTATTCATAATGGCTAACTCAGAAAGGTCTCATTAAGTACTGACACATTATGGCAGCTTCAGCAAATGAGAATTTCATGGCGGATGAAGCTGAATGAAAATTAACGTTTGAAAATTTTTGCACTTTCATGCATATGGACACTTTTTTACGTGAATTTCTCGTTTGTATTAAGGACGAGATTCCTGGTGCTTAGAGAGTTTCATCTCTGAATTCTGAAATGTTCTGAAATGTATTTGTAAAGAAAATGATGTGTCAGCTTGGCAAGGTCGAAACCAGAAATGTGTGCTGCGTGTAGGTTTCGTGTCTGGTATAGAATGTTACGGAATTTGCATCCAAATGGAATACATACGATTCGCCTACCTGTGTCTGAAGGTGTTAACTGTAATATGCTGTTGTGGACAAATGGAACGAAGACACCAAATTTACCCTCGGTGTGGTAAGGTGTTCGATGCACATAACACAGTATTGTGAGGCTTGGATCATGAAGGGGTTCATTTGGTTGCCAGATTGAAGCATATCTTGAGGTCTGGTTCATTCTCAGAGTTTATAAATTGTTTGATGTGTATGTAAGCTATTTGCATCATTATTGTCTTTGTGTTTTCATGCCTGAATCGCTTTCAGAGCTAACGTGAGTTAAGGCAAAGAACTTGGACTATTTTTTTTATGCAGAAGAGGTTACATAGCAGTGAAGTTAGCAAAATTCATCGCATTACCTAAAAATTTATATTACGAAATACAACATGCAGATGATGTCAGGGTGTCGGGATACAAGGAATTTAAGATGCAGGAAGCCGTAGAAGAGAGAAGAGGTAACAGACAAAGATTAATTACTGCAGAGTTGTCTAGGAATGTGTGCGAGAGCCTGTGAATTCCGGTTACCTCATTCCTTAGTCAGGGAACGGATTTTTGTTTTGTGTACCTGATGCTTAAACAATTCTCACATTCGTTTCTTCCCACATTTGCCATTATTAGTATTATTTTTACTGTTATATAGTAATGGTAGCAGTAATTTCACCGATATGTAAAGCCTCTTAACAACATACTGAATGCAAACCACTTTTCATTTTTGGGGTTGAGAAATATTTGTATGAATAAGGTCTGAGTTATGTTCGCCCAATAGCCATTCTGCCAACTAGTAATGCAGCAGCTTTCACAGGTTGCTTACCCTGGGTTTAGGTTGATGGGTTTGAGAAACATCATCATCATCATCATCATGGTCTTTATTTTTTCCCTACCTAAGGATAGGGTGATGTAAGATCGAGACACCAGAAGAGATGAAGATGATAGTAGAGTAAGAAATTAAGTACGAAAGTGTGAGAAGTATCAGCAACATATAAGGTCTCGGTGAAATGTGCTAGACGATTAGTTATACATTAAGATACAAGGAATGCTGTCTTTTCCTTAAAGGTCATACGATAACAACTGGTGTCTGTAGAAGGATCACGTTGCCCCAATATCGAACCGGTACTGGCCAACTATCGCTACCAGTCGCTAGCCACTGGACCATCCCGGCTGCTAGGGATTAGGGATCAGTTCCGTATTCTAGGAGGCTTCGTAATACCTGTATATCACCGATTTATTTAGTTCATTACCCACGAATGTTACTTGCATCGTTTAATAATCTTAATTTTTCACCACTAACACACAGGTGAGATGCGACTGTGATTCACGAAGCCCACTATAACCTGGTCAAAGATTGCATAGATATTACACATGGGGTAGGTAACAATTTTAGCAAAATTGTTAGGCTTATTTATAGCTGGCATATTATTCTGAAATTTTGCTGGTAAGTAGTAGAGGCCAAGACTATCACATCACTGTTGACTGAAAAGGGGTTAGGTTTTGAAAGTGAAGTAGTTTGAGAGCAGCGCCGACTCCGACCTTCAGAGCAGACGACTTTACCACGAGTGCACGCTGAATCGCTGAGGAAGAAGTGTTACGAAATCCCCAAAGCCACTTGGAATACGGCCCTTAACCAAGTGAAATCCGCCCTCCATGTGGTCTTGTCCTGAGCGCCACCAGGCCACCGTCATACAGTAATTAGACAGGTTATACGATCATTTGGCCAGATCCAGGCATTAACCAGCTGTAAACCATGAAAACGAAATCTGAGAGGCGTAATAAATCTTGTACGAGTAAGAATCTCAACCACAAGCTCACCGAGTCAAAGTCCAACATGGGACTGAGTTCCCTGCCTGTACTTTTCCACTTTAACCTGTCCTAAAATTGCCGTGTCCAAAACTTGAATGCTAAATTGCAGAAAGAGATTAATATTAAAATTTAGATGTAATCCCGAAGAAGTGTTGTAGGAAGGATGTTGAGATGTAGTAATCTTATTTCACAAATGGTCTTTGGGTGAAAGTCGCAAATACACGATTTTTTTTTTTTTTTAAGGTAGGTTAAAGTAGATGGAATATGTTACTGATGACTGTGTGGTTATTTGCCATTTTCGTAGAAGAATTATTCCTAAAGAGTCGATGGGTATCTGACTAGCGAGATATGGAGGTTTCCTAACATTTTTGTATACAAATAGTTTTCTTGGGACTCCATAGTAGTTCTTAACTGTGTATCAATCAGCCTTTAACACACCATTCAAAAGCCTACTATAGAATGTAAGAAACAAAGAAGCCGAAAATTACCACAATTCCTATCCAGAACTGCATACAACAGTTATGTATATAAGTATAATAATTTGAAATTTGGCATTTGCTATGAAATTCATTTTATTTTTTATAAGTACTGGGCTTTCGTCTGAAATCGCATAATTTTCAGTTTTGATTAAATTTAGCATCACTTATCGTTACTCCATATTCTTTACTCCTTTAGTTTTTGGCCTCTTTACGCCTACCCTTCCCCCCCTATATTTTTACTATCTCCAGGTGACCTTAACTTGGATCAAGAACATATGAATTAGATCATGACAGAAGGGACGTCTTATTACTTTATTTTTGAGCAGGGTTGGTTGAAATTTGTTTCTGAACACTTGAAATGTTATCAGGAATTGCCGGAACCTTTGTGTCCGTCCCTCACCTTTCACCTTTCTCTCCCTTCTGCCTTACCCTTGACATCCTGTTTTCTCCTGTTTCCTCGCCTCTATATCTTTTCCCTCGTTTACCCACCCGCACTGTTTTCCAGGCCTGAACTCCAGTCTATCCACCAAACTTTTCTCAGCCAACACTCTACACTCCTTTGTCATCCCCTTCTCTACCACAGTTGTTGAGTCTCATCTCGTTCATCTCTCATTGTCATCCATCCTCCACATCTCTTTCTCTTAACTTCTTCCTCCTTCGTTTTCTCTCTTATCTCTCCTTCTCTCATAACTTCTCTTTCTTTGTTACTCTCTCTCTCTCTCAGACTTCTGTTATTTAGGACCACTCGTTAGCTTTCTTTCTCTTTACTTCTGTCTCTTTTGTATTGCCATCTGTCTTCCTATCTTATTTATTAGTAGCCCATCACTAAAGTTCTCTCTCTCTCTCTCTCTCTCTCATTCCTCGCTCCTTCCACCCCTCTTACGCTCCTCTCCATGGCATAATTTCTTTCTGCATCTCCGCTCTTCTCCTGCATACTTTATATTCTTCAGTCCCCTTTCCTCTCGCTTTCGCCCTTCTTCCTCTCATATTTCCCCTGTCCCTTCTCTTTTTATTCTTATCACTTGCTATTTATTATTTTCCTGTGCACGCTTTGTCCTTTTAATTTTAGCTTACTAATAAATGCATATGGGTACTAATATCAAGTCCTTCGCAGAGATATTCCTGCTTCTTCCCTCATCTGTATCATTCTTTTTCAGTGTCTGACCTCCTCTCTTCCTGTATCTCCTATCTTTACTGTCACTTTTTATCACTCCTTGTTCCTCTCCAGGTGGCCTTACTTTGAGTGACAGTCCCAATGGTTTTCTGTAAGTCAGGAAACCATTTATATCGCTGGGTGGTAACCAGAAACTAAATCATACTTGTTCACTACTTGTTCACTACGCTTCAACAAGCGGATTTGCGGAGGGT
This sequence comes from Coenobita brevimanus, assembly GCF_032717465.1. Lineage (NCBI taxonomy): Eukaryota > Metazoa > Arthropoda > Malacostraca > Decapoda > Coenobitidae > Coenobita > Coenobita brevimanus. Next base: position 35,841,908 of record NC_137065.1, read on the forward strand.
TAGTGTCCTTCCCCGTAAAACAACTAAATGTCAAATGGCCACCCCTTACGGGATTAGGGCGTCTAATGAAAAAAGCATCAGCTGAATAAAATCATCAATGAAAGTATCAATAAAATCGTCAATAAAAGCATCAACTGAATAAAATCATCAATGAAAGTATCAATAAAATCATCAATAAAAGCATCAGCTGAATAAAATCGTCAAGAGATAGTAAGCACAGAATAAATCATAAGGAGTGACAGGCGTTAAGTCATAATAACAGAACTATATTTTAATTCCGGCTACTGCCTAAACCAGTGAATTTAATCCAAGTATAATCCTTTCTTTCGAATGACACTATTATTAGATTAACCTTTGCTTCATTACACTCTTGCCACCGATATGCCACCTTCCTCGGATTAAATGAACTGGCTGGTAAAGAAAGAATTAAGGAAAACTGTATTATCTCTCACTAGTTTAGGAAAGTCTCCCTTTAGCTATATAAAACTTCCTTCTCAATAATAATACTAAGAGCAGCAGTGGTACTAGTAGAAGTAGCAGCAGCAGTAGTAGTAGTAATAATAAAAATAATATTAATAAAAATGATAATGATAATAATAATAACTGACAAAAATAATAATGATAATAATAATAATAATAATAATAATAATAATAATAATAATAATAATAATAAAGTAATTTGTCGCTGCGGGGAAAGTATTAACCTCTTCAGCCCGATGCCTTGATTGTATTCTTGCTACAGGTGACTTTACACCTTGGGAGACACTTTTCGAACTAGAGGGGTTAGATATAATTACCCCCACCTCCCACCGAGTCTCAAGCTGAATAAAATCGTCTAGCGGTGACCTTATTAAATTTCGAAAGTCATTGGATTGAAGGTATTGGAGTAATAAAGGTAATATGGGGGGTCATTATGTGCAATCCGATGTTTTCAGTTTGGCCATTTTCTGGCTCGATTAAATTCCGCATTCTAGGAGCAACAAGAAGCCTCGTAGCACTGTGATTGATATATTTCGTATTCCAGTCGACATTGTAGGTTTTATAGTGCTCAGGTATATTGATTCCGTATTCAAGGCGCTATACAAGGCTTCGTAATGCTGTGATGGATAAATTCCGTATTTTTGGCGACACAGAAGGCTTTGTAGCGCCGTGATAGATAAATTCCGTATTCTAGGAACTATACTAGGTTTCATACCACTTCGGTGTTTAAATTCCGCAGTCTAAGAGGCTTCGCAACGTTGGGGTGTATAAAATCCGTATTCTAAGAGGCTTCGTAGCGCTGTGGTAGATCAGTTCCGTGTTCTAGGCTTTATAGGAAGCTTCGTGGGGCTGTCGTAGATAAATTTCATATTCTAGGCTTTATATGAGGCTTCGTAGCGCTGTGGTAGATCAATTCCGTATTCTAGGCGTTGTAGGATGCTTCGTAGCGCTGTGGTAGATCAGTTTCGTATTCTGTGCAGCATAGGAGAGTTGGTAGCTCTGTGGTAGATAAATTCCGTATTCTAGGCGGCATAGGAGGCCTCTTAGCCCTGTGGTGGATGATCACGAATGAGCAGTGGAGTCACCCAAGGGCGGAAACAAGGCAGCAAGCAAAACAGGAGTAAGAGCCAGACAGGTCCTTCGTCACTGTCTCGAAGCTTCGGAACTCTGTGTAAAAAGCCCATCTTCGCTGCCCCAGACTCGCTTATAAATTAACTGGGGCGCAGCAGACGTACCCTTTCACCCTTTCCACCATCTTGTTGATGTCTTGAGGGAGACTGGATTAATTAGGGTGGCGCGGCTTTTTTCTTATTGTATGATTATGATTTTTATCTCTTTTGGGAAATGCGGATGATATTAAATGAATATCATAGTTCCTGCTTCCACCGCTTCTTTTACTTACATAGATGTCCTTTATATTAGACTACGTCCCTCGCCTGACAGTATGCAGTTGATAAATGTACGCGTGCAATGTAGAGAGGCATTGGTCACATGCAGTTAATGATGTTCTACTGGTTGAGATATTTCACTTTCTCTACATGTGTAAGATTATACTTCCATAGGATATGTTTTGATTAGGGTCGTAGGTTGGTATATTTAGAAAGATTCCTGCTTCCTGAGGTTATTTTTAAAATTAGATTGATGTCCTCTATATTAAGCCACATGTAGCGCCTAACAGTCAGCAGGTGGTGAGTGCAGGTGTGCTTTGTACAGAGGTGCTACACATAATGCTGTCGATGGTGCTCCGTTAGTCGAGGAATTTTCCCTAATATTTAAAAGCCCGTTATGTCTCAGCTTCCTCTCTTTCTTTCAGGGAAGCAGCCTAGGTATACCCGTATATATATGACAGGATTCTGATATTTGTTTTCTTTGTAAATCTTGAAGATAAGGTCGTTAAAACAAACAAATAAGATATAAAACAATCATTATGGTTTAATGACCTTAGCCCCCAAACCAGTGTCGATTAAAAATAAATAAACTATTTCTTAGACAACCTCTTACTGACACTCTCTGCTAAAGCCCAGCAGCCTGATAGTTGTATTCTTCATCACTGTTTCCCCTGCTGTTTACCATTAATTTCAGTATGTTCCTTAATGCCAGTCTGCCATTTTAACAACGCTTAACACTGCTGCATAATGTCACTGTGATTTCTTTCCATGTATTTTTTTTACCTTAAACTTTTAGTGATTGTTCATGTTAATGAAGCTGTCATCTTAGGTCACCCTGCATGCTTTTTGAAGAACCGAATCGATAATACACAGCACCTTTTATGATACGATTATTCTGAATATTACACCATTAACATTTTATCATATGCCATTAACATCATTCCAGTAGCGACATAGGTTGCATAAATAATATACAAGAGATGTTGTGACGCAATGTGCCGAGTAAATCGCCAAGAAAATAGGTGTTGGATGACTTCAGAACTACTCACAGTATGACCCTGAAAACTGCAAATTTCTACTCTTAAAAATTTACCTTCTTCGGTTTTACCAATGGTTTTAGAAGTTTTAGACAGGTAAGCATCTTCTCTGGGCATCCTACCCATCTTTTTTACCATTTTGGTTTTTCAACATTGTAATAACTATTAAGAGTAAATTTATTACTTTTTTTATTTTCATTGGGAAGTTTAATGTAGTCCCTTGATGATGTTTGGTTATTAATAGCGCAAATAATGACGTTGTGAAGATGCATAAAGAACTGGTACTTTACTCTGCTGTCTAACTTGGCCTAAAATTGCACTCACTCGATCTCGAATAATGAGCTGTAACGAGAAATTCACTTTAGAACATTTTATTAGTCACGAAGAAGCTTTGTGGAAATTGATGTAGAACCGCAGTATAGTCTATCACTGAGCTGCAAGAAGTAAGGTATAAAACAACAGAAATCTTCAAGATGGACGAATTATAATGTTAATGATGGTGTTAGTAGGCGTGGTATAATCTTTTTACTCAAACTTGTCCTAAATTGCAATTTCCCCATCCTGAATACTGAGATGTAACAGAAGAATGTGATGCTAGTCACAAAAAAGTGCTATGGAAAAGGTGTACAAGTAGTGGCATTATTTTTCATTGCCACTGAGCTATGTGATGTAAACTGCAAAAGGACAAAAATCTTGGCCAAATTAAAGTAAAGAACAGTATAGTAATGGTGAGGAAGTACTGCCGGTTCTGTGGCAGTGGCGGGTAGCCTATAATGATGATACGCTGTGGTAATGTGGGCGTTGTATGGTGTAGCATAATGGTGTCATCGCTGGCTGGATCAATACAAGCAGAGTGGTGGTGTGGTATTGTGTGAAGACGGTGGCGGAGGTGATTGTTCTTGGGTTGAATACCTTAATTTAGCTTGGAAACAGTACTGAATAAAATGGGAGAAAAGCAGTGCGAAGTGAGACAGAGGACAAACGTTTATTGTTAATCTACGATTGAATACCATAATTTATTTTGTTTTTAAAGGCAGTATTTAGTGAGATGGCAAGAGAGGTAGTGGGCAGACTGAAAAAATAAAACCAGTGTAATATATGATGAGATGGAATACCATAGTTTACGTCATGCCTGAGAGCAAAATTTACTATAATGGCAAAAAGAGTAGTGAATGGTGTAATACAGGATAAATGAAAGGCCAGAAAAATTGTGGCAGTGGATAATGGAATACAGGGCATATGAATGGTAGAAATGGTAGTGGGTAATGGAATACAGGACACATGAATGGTAGAATGGTAGTGGGTGGTGAGCTATACAACAAATGGATTTATATATTGAGACTAGAGATTTTATACACACACACAATGATGCTGTGTTTATTGTGAGAAAAAAAAAACACTTTCAATTCGACCTGTTTTATTTTCACCGTAAACTCTCTTTTTAGAATATGGGTAATATTCATCCATTGGTACAGTTCACGGTACTGCGATATATACATGGTGATATATGCTAGTAGGGGGATGCAGCTGTGATGTGGAATGAAAAACGAAAAAAAAGAAGTAAATATTACTATTACAATTAGTAGTAGCAGTAGTAGTATGAAGATGATGATGACGAAAAAGATGGACATAAGATGATGTTGAAGAAGAAAAAGGAGGAGAAGATGAAGAAGAAGGAGAGGAGAATAATAATAATAATAATAATAATAATAATAATAATAATAATAATAATAACAATGATAATAATACGCTACTGATGACAGAAAGTGTCTGTAAATGTCTTAGGTTGAACTTTGAAGGGATGACGCCTCCTTGTGGCAATTCAGAGAACGAAATAGTAGGTGGGAGAGTAAAGGGGAACACAAGGAAAGCAAGATGACAGCCTGAAGCTGAGAGCAGGTGAGATATTTCCCGTAATGTGAGCAAGGGGATGTGGTGGGCGAGGTAGTGTGACACAAAGCATATCGCACATAGTTTTGTCTGAAAATCTGTGAAACTCTTACAGTTCTCTGATAAGAATGTTGTGCTCCAAACATCACAACGGTAGTTTTAAAAGTAACTGGTCACTGTTTCATTAACTAGAGGGGCACTCAGTGGAGCGCATCTCTCTGACAAGGGCAACGTTACTTCCAAACCACTCAGCATAATGGGTTAGGTTTTCTCATCACTGATTAGGGTTTCGCAGAAAGTGTTTTCCGGATCCAGAATCTGTAAAATAATCCAGATCGGTGCCAAAAGTTAATCGATTGTTCCCAGAGACATGGACTATCTACCCACCAAATTTGGTCCAAAACTCTCTTTTAGTTTTTGAGTAATCCTCCTAACAGCCAAACAAACAAACAAACAGTGGTGAAAACATACTCTCCTTGTAGGAGAGAAAAATTAGTGCTCACTCTTCAGTCGCTCGTACCCAGCTGTTTGCATATATTATTTATTACCTCCACCAAAGAGGTCATGTTTTCACCCCTGTCCGTTTGTTTGTTGGTTGGTTTGTGAGCTAGATTACACAAAAACTACTGGACGGACTTCAACGAAACTTGGTAGAAGAATGGGCCTTGGCCCAGAATACACTCCATTAAAATTTGATGCGGATCCGGATAAAGGTGCGGATCCAGGATTTTTTTTTTTTTTTCACTTTCTTTAACACTGCGAGATAAGGCGTTGGGGGAGGTATGCCTCTACTGAGTGCCATTCTAGTTTATTTATTTATTTATCTATTTTTGCCAGCTACACGTGAGATTATATTGTGGTGATAAGACTCGTAGACTGACTGATGATGGAGTTTAGAAAGTGTCGTATTCTCCTTCGCGTAGATATTGCTAGCACTTTTTCCTTAGCGATTTATTCTGCTTAGGACACCATATTCTTTAAATATGCTGTCTATACATTATTTGCATCAGTAACACACAACAGGATAATAACTTTAAGGAAAGTGAATCGCTAAGGAAGGGGTGTTAGGGAAATTACTTAGCAAGTGAGAAGACAGTCTTAAGTTTTAACCTCTCCCACTACACTGGCTTTCTCTTTTCTTTTCTTGTCTTTTTTTTTTTTACTTTGGCCACCAAGCATATAATACTGAGCAAATAACTAAGAGTCCTAATACTGAAGAGTTAAAAAAAAATGTAGCCGCCAATGTATGAAAAACCTCGGTACTCTAAGTGGCAAAAGCTCGACAAAAACAACGTCACTATTTCAGGTAGTAATGGTATCTGGGGGAGAGAAAGAATACCTGGAAACTTGGCTAAGGGATAAGCAAACAGAGGTATATGCGTGGGCAACAGTATAATCGTAGTCGCTAGCGGTGGAAACGACAAGTAGAAAGTTTACATAAGTGGTTGGCTGGCTTGTTGCCCTGTCTCCATCTTGAATATTGAGTGTTAGTAAGAAAATAACCCTAGAATGTGGTGTTAGTCACGAAGAAGTGTTGTGGAAATGGATGTAAAGCCGTATTTTTGTCTAGCTGTCCCTGAGCTACATAGAGTATGCTGCAAAAGGACGAAATTATCCGTCAATTTAAGGGGAAAGAAATATAACCTTAATGATGATGACAGTAAATGGTGGACGTGGCTGGCTGACAAGTATGTTCGGGTGACGGAAGAGATGTTACAAAATCCCCTTAGCAAATGGACCAAAGTTGGCAGCATTTGATAAGAACAAGAGCAACAAAAACTGCAGCCCTAACTCCTTAACGGACTACTTTGTGAAACCAAGAGGCTCACAGCAAATGCAAATAATACAATGAAAAACCTTTAAAGCACATCCGTGACAATAGCATAGTTAGGCTTAAAACAGTTGTCTCTAACGTGACTCTCTAAACCTCCTCTTCGTGTTCTTCTCCTCCTCCTTCTCTTCCTCCTCCTCCTCCTCCTCCTCCTCCTCCTCCTCCTCCTGGAAAAAGGGTGCATGTTGTCCCACTCCTCACGCATGCTGTCGAGTGGGGACAAAAAAACACGTGATAACTCTACACACAGCTAAGTAAGCATAGGTAAGTGCTTGGTGACATTACTGTGGTAGTAGGTAGTGGGTGGGTGGAAGAAAAATGTGGAAACTTCACCTAGGAATTAACACTGGTAAGAGCGTAGTAGTCATAATAACAGTAGCGGCTGTGGGTGAGTGATGAAGGCTAGTGTGTGTGTGTGTGTGTGTGTGTGTGTGAGAGAGAGAGAGAGAGAGAGAGAGAGAGAGAGAGAGAGAGAGACAGACAGACAGACGGACAGACAGACAGACGGGCAGACAGACAGACAGACAGACAGACAGACAGACGGGCAGACAGACAGACTAAGCTGGAAGAGGACAAGTGCGTTTATGTAATGGCTCAATATAGAGGTTTTCAGTAATGCTGGGTTGATAA